>NW_015632943.1:0-1115 GCF_001515625.1 Sinocyclocheilus rhinocerous
TATGTGAGCAGAACTAGCCTGGATACACAAGACCACTGAGGAGGTCAACTAGAAAGCCTCTAGAGGAGCTCAAAAGATGCTACTTAAATTCCAGGTAAAGAGAGTAGCTGCTGAGCTAGAACAAAGATATCCTCAGATAGCTATGTCCCTAAGGTCTTACGAAGGATTGTGTAGCCAAGATAGCCTTCCTACGGAGCTGCCCAGACCACAGAGAGTGGGCTATTTACTTACTACCCTAGCAGGGGAAACAGCACTGTCTAGGCAAAGGCTCAAAGAGACCGCTACTTAAAATCCCTAAGCAGGGGAGCGATCACTGAGCTAGCACATAGCTATCCTCAAATAGCTAGGTTCTAGGAAAGGGGCCCACTACATGAGAGAGCAGTAGAACACAGCTAGCCACAGATAGCTGTATTCAAGTAAGCCCGTCCTACCAAAAACAATGGCTGGAATATTGCAACCCTAGCAGGGGAGACAGCACTGTCTAGGTAAGGGTTCAAAGAGACCGCTACTTAAAGACCCTAAAAAAGGGGAGCAGACACTGAGCTAGCACACAGATATCCTCAAATAACTATGCACCTAGGAAGGGCTACCAAAAGGGGAACCGACTGAAACTTCCCAGACCACAAAGAGTGGGTTGTCTACTTGCAACCCTAGCAGGGGAGACAGCACTGTCTAGGTAAGGGTTCAAAGAGACCGCTACTTAAAGACCCTAAAAAAGGGGAGCAGACACTGAGCTAGCACACAGAGTCCCGCACAGATATTTGCACTGAGCTAGCACACAGATATCTTCAAATAACTATGCACCTAGGAAGGGCTACCAGAAGGGGGACCGACTGAAACTTCCCAGACCACAAAGAGTGGGCTGTCTACTTGCAGCCCTAGCAGGGGAGACAGCACTGTCTAGGTAAGGGCTCAAGGAGACTGCTACTTAAAAACCGTAAGAAGGGGAGCAATCACAGAGCTATCAACAGCAAGTCCCGCGCAGCTACTAAATAACCAGGTAAACCCTCCTATGCGGCTGCCCAGACCACAAAGAGTGGGCTATCTACTTACAATCCTAGCAGGGGAGATAGCGCTATCTAGGCGAGGGCTCAAGGAGACCACTACTTAAAGAC
>NW_015632943.1:1343-1481 GCF_001515625.1 Sinocyclocheilus rhinocerous
GCAGGGGAGCAATCACTGAGCTAGCACATAGCTATCCTCAGATAGCGAGGCTATAGGAAAAGGGCACTACTCCAAGAGAGGGCTCACCGCATTCGCAATGGAACACAGCTAGCCTCAGATAGCTGTATTCAGGTAAGC
>NW_015632944.1:0-541 GCF_001515625.1 Sinocyclocheilus rhinocerous
GAAGATGTTTTTGCAACAGCTCCAAGTCTCACGCGCAGTCTATACATCACCGTCCGAATCCGTTAACTTCATTTCGTTCACTCCTTTCCGATATCCACCTTTTTCTTGTCGTAAAAATGGGCGCGGCCATTTGTAAATTCTATGGGTCTGGCTTCCGGTCTCATCTGCGTCCACTCCGTCCAGCTATTTTTAGCTGAACAAAACAGTTTGTTTTGCTGCTTGATATTGAAAGTTGGTGTGTTTTATCATATTATTTTAATGTATTATCTTAATTATGAACACACTAGTTTGTAGTGCAAACTGTTTTACCGTTTACTGCACGTTGTTATTCTCCTCGTTATTTACCTATAGCGGCTAATGAACCGGAAGTCTCACCCATAGGCTTACTTCCGCGTTGAAGAAAAAGGTGAATAGTCCACTCAACTGTCATACACTATATAGGGATTAATGATTGAGTGAACGAGTGAGCGATTTCGGACACAGCACAGGGCTCGAGATTAACGCTTCATTAACGCCAGACAAGTAACATGATTAAAACATC
>NW_015632945.1:0-245 GCF_001515625.1 Sinocyclocheilus rhinocerous
TCTGAATCATTCTGACGGCACTTCCTCCTCTTTCTGTAAGTGAGCAGCTGCACGCCATTAAACTCCTTTCAGTTAACAATAGAATAAGTCCAGATTGTTTAATAAACTGATTTTAAGCCTTATTTTATTTGAATCAACCAAACAAATTACATTTTCTAACATTCATCTGAATTTGATTTAAATTTCTATAAAATATACAGTATGTGAGCAGATTACTTATCATAAGCCCTCCTTTCAAATCGTCT
>NW_015632945.1:585-1120 GCF_001515625.1 Sinocyclocheilus rhinocerous
CTTGGAAATAATATTTAATGTTTTCAAGTATATTCATTATTTGTAGCGCGCAGCCACCCAATAATCACTATAAGCCTGTTTTGTTATTTTTAATATAACACAAATCATAGCCTTTAAATTCTGTCAATTTCATCACAAAATACAAACAATACATGTGTTTTCCCGCTCTTTAATGTGGCGTGAGATCACTGTATTCAGTTCAAGCAGCACGTGAATCAATCATCTATTTGTCTATTAGATCCAGCACGAGATAAACATGAATGAATATCAGAAGACATGTTGAAAAAAAAATCAGAACAACTTAAATGAACGTCTTGTGCTAATCGTCAATCAATCAGTGTTTTGAAAACAGTCAATAAATCAGCCTGTGAATAGTCATAACAGTTGTAATAACATTTACCTCAGAAACGTCAACAATATAACTTTTTCCAACATTGTTTCATTATTTTCATAAATCAGTCAGTTAACCGCCACAGACCATTTATTTCTATGAGTAAGTGGAATTTTCACATTGATTAACTTTATTCACGCAATA
>NW_015632946.1:0-557 GCF_001515625.1 Sinocyclocheilus rhinocerous
CATGCATGCTGGTGTCCTCGTGGGTCCAGGAGGGGTGCGTAGAGGTACTCCCGTGCCGCCAGAGTCGTGAGCTGCCGGACCCGCAGTCCAGACGAGAACCGCACCCGTTACACGGCCGTCGGGCTAGGATGCCGGGCCATCTAGTCCCTTCAAGCGCCGTGGGCAGAGAGAAGGACGAAGCCGCTGAAAGAAGCCGCCGCCCCTCGCGCCCCGGACCGGAGAGGGGAGCGCGTGCGGCCGCCGGACTCCGCCCCTTACCTGGACCCTTCCTTCCTTCCTGACCACTGCCCTTCCCTTCACGAACCCCGCAGCACGACGAGGACACCAGATCCTATACACCAGACACTTGATTCCCTTTTTTCTGGACACTTTGTTTATTTTCTGTTAATAAACGGTGTCTGTCGTTTGCTCCTCCCGCGACAACACACCTATTAACGTAAACTACGCCAGAGCGCGTACACGCCTCACGCACAGGAAGTCGTGCGCGTGCTCAAAGCAGTTGGACATAGTGTTGCATTAGAGGTAAAAAATTATATAAATACTGTTCGGTTTCTGGC
>NW_015632947.1:0-465 GCF_001515625.1 Sinocyclocheilus rhinocerous
TGCTGCGTCCGCAGTAATGTGGTCATTGTACCGGTCTGTTTTGGTGAAGAAGGAGCTGAGTCTTAAGGCGAAGCTCTCAATCTACGTATCTCGATCTACGTTCCTACCCTCACCTATGGTCATGAACTCTGGATCATGCCCGAAAGAATGAGATCGCGGATACAAGCGGCAGAAATGAGTTTCCTCCGCAGAGTGGCTGGGCGCACCCTTAGGGATAGGGGGAGGAGTTTAGTCACCCCGGAGGAGCTCGGAGTAGAGCCACTGCTCCTCCGCATCGAGAGGAGCCAGTTGAGGTGGCTCGGGCACCTGTTTCGGATGCCTCCTGGACGCCTCCCTGTTGAGGTGTTCCGGGCATGTCCCACTGGGAAGAGGCCTCGGGGCAGACCCAGGACACGTTGGAGAGACTATGTCTCCCAGCTGGCCTGGGAACGCCTTGGGGTTGCCCCAGAGGAGCTGGATGAGGTG
>NW_015632948.1:0-2392 GCF_001515625.1 Sinocyclocheilus rhinocerous
AAAATGTTGTCAGTGCAAGTAAAAATTAACGAGCCAAGAGAAAAAAATCTTTATTGTTGAGACCATCTTAAACCAGTCAAGATTGGTAAAGCAGCTTGGGCTGGTTTAAGATTTTTTTTTGGGGGGGGGTTCAGCAGGGTGACCTTTGCTTGTTGCTTTTCGAACCACCTGCCAAAGAATTACTAATTTCACTTCATAAATCTATAAACGGCGCACAGTTAAACAGTCTTAGATCATTGTTCACCATCAGGCCTCATTGGGAGCTGGATCCTGCTGGGCTGCTCACAAACGCACTATTAACAGCTCTAAGAGCACAGATGCTGCTGGACAAGGAAGTAGTTACAGTCCGAGAGAGATTTACAGTAGGCTTAGAGCAGCGTACGATCGACCGATCACCTGCTGTCCCTGAATGTGTCAGGCTAATTTGAGGAGACCATAATGGGTGTGTCCGTACTCAGCACAAATCAAACCCCAGAACCAGAGAGATGAGCCTAAACCACAGGCACTTTTCTGAGAGGAGACTTAATGCTCCAAGTTCATTTGTCGAATCAGCTTATACACTGCTGTTTAAAAGTTTGAGGTCAGTAAAATTGGTTTTTTTTTGTTAGAAGTTTTACTGTATTTTTAAACAAATAAATGCTGCCTCAGTGAGCATAAGAGACTTCTTTCAGAAACACTGAAACGTCTTACTGACCCCAAACTTATCAAAGGTAGTGTATGTGTGTGAATATGAGTTTCTGGTTGCACACTCCAAACATTCTCCCCAAAAGCACACGCTACATCTGACACACACATGTATATGTGCATGTGTGCTCACACACAGGTCTGCATGTGTGTTTTCAATTAAGACCCAGATGACTACGAGCAGGTTTGGGAGGAGAGAACCATGTAAATTGATTGTGAGAAGTTTATAGACTTGTGGCATTCTTTGATCCTTCCTTTTGTTTTACAGTACGTTGTGTTTTAATATTCATATACATATTCAAATGTAAAACATGAAAAAATATACATGAAGTTAAGTTTCTGTGTGAATGTAAAATAGTAGGAATAATGGCTGGTGGTTTTGGCTGGTGACCTTGACCGTAAGAAAGAAAGAAACACAGTAGATTTGGAGAGAGTTGATCACAAGGACAAATTCAAAGAGGAAAGTTGCAGTCATGGTTTTATTAACTCAGTAGTATTGAGTAATATTGAGCGTGATGGAGAGTAAGAACCAAGATAAACTGCCAGAATGGGAAAGAATGTATTTTATGTGTGTGTAGGGGGAAGAGACAGAAAGATTTATGCTATGTATATTACTGACGAGTTAGAGGATGTTGTAAACTCGTAATATTGAATGTGCCGAATATGGCACACTCACAAAACAATGCATAATAGTAGGTGTGACTTTCATCATCCTTTCAGATTTTAAAATGTATTTTGTAAATGTATATTAAATTGTAATTTATTCCTTTAATAGTAAAGCTTTTCAGCAGCCATTACTCCATTCTTCAGTTTGACCATGATTCTTCAGAAATCATATGCTGATTTAGCGCTCAAAAAACATTTCTTATTATCAGTGTTGAGAACAGTCATGCTGCTTGATATTTTTTGGGAAACGGTAGTGTATATTGTGATTTTTCCATTCTACAACTTGTTTTTCGTTATTCACATTCTCCTCATTCAGTGGACAGCATCTGCAGTGGAGCAAATAATCATGCTGAAATGGCAACAGTAGCTTCAAAAATCATGGGCAGTGAGGTCATCACATTGAGTCAAATACCTGAAAAATCACTCTCAGACTGAGACTGCAATGTTTTCTTCATACACTGAATGAGAAGCTAATACGTCAACTGTCTCCTCTGGTCTTTGCACAGGTGAAGAAATCTACCACTGATTCCCATGCTCCAGACCCAGTAGGCAACAGGTAAAGTGAACACACATATTCTCCCCTGGAATCCATTTAGGGTATTATTTATGAGTGCCCATGACAGTGGACTGTGGGAGTGAGTGATTTTGTACACATAAAGACAGAGGGAGAGATAAAGAAAGAGGGATGGTAAAGTCATTGTGTGTGAGTGGGTGTAAAGCAGACGGCTTCACCTGGATAAAACGTGTGTTAGAGCTCTGTGTACTTTGGGATGAGTTCAGAAATTTCATGCAGATGTTTATGCTATAAACAGAGAAAGAGGAGCAGCTCTGTTTCTGTTTGACATTACATTATGATCTGTCTTTGTGAATTTGTCCTTTGGATTAAAGTGTCTGCTAAATGCTTCAATGCAAAACTATCGAACTTTTTGGGGGGGGGGCATTTTTGTAGTTCAGGGATGGATGGATGCATGGAATACTAAATACTACTTTTGTACTTAAAAATAATAATTTGACACTGAATTTCTTATTTCTTTTAAATATA
>NW_015632949.1:0-980 GCF_001515625.1 Sinocyclocheilus rhinocerous
CAAGTTAAACCAAACTTTTATTTTGACGGGTTGCCGTGAATACCGTTATATTTCTGTGTGTATATGATATGAGGATAGTTTTACTGAAATTAAACGGTCAAATGCTCATGAAGTGACTCTCAGAGCAGTTCTGGAGATGTTCAAATATTTATGTCCTCATTAGTGAGACGGCAGACGTTAATATCACCGGAAGCATCACGCGCGCTTCAGTACAAGTAGAAAAACAAAACCGCGCGTCTGCGCCATTCATTAACACATAGACACGCAGAATTCATATTTAAATAGTTGTTTTGCGGCTTAATATTTACAAATACTATAGTGGGAGTAGGAGTGTGCTCACTTGTGTGTGTGCATCTTACAGAGAGCGCGACCAAGTAACGTAGAGACAGAAATGACATACCGTCATGTAAATAAGATAAATAACATAAGGCTATTTAGTTTGTTTAATAAAAGAACAAGGTATAGACATATTCTATAGGAAAGGTAATTTTAAATTACTTCTGTTGTGATCTGGCGCTATAGAGAATATAAAATTAACTTGACCTTCAAGGGGGCGGGGGGTGCCGTTCGGGGGGTGGGCCGCCCCCCTAATATAATGGCAGAGGAAACACTGACGCAGGTACTGGGCTACTCTGCAGCGTTTCCACCAGTACCAGTCTGAAATAGTCAGAATATAAAAACTTATTATAGGTCTACCGTAGTGACTCAGGATAAGCCAAAAACAAGATTTGGAAAATGGATTCATGATGTACTCTCTTATTATATTAATTTTGTAAATTTTGAACAAAAAAGTTACGGACTGCAGCTTTAAGTAAACATAAGCAGTTGAGAAAGAAATTGGATGTGTATCAATTCAATGAATGTGTGCTTTAGGTCTTAAAGGGGTCATATGATGCGATTTCAAGTTTTCCTTTCTCTTTGGAGTGTGAGAGACTGGGTCACATCACAGAGTCAGCTGTCTTAACCGTGGCTTGTGTACT
>NW_015632950.1:0-618 GCF_001515625.1 Sinocyclocheilus rhinocerous
GGCCAGCAGGGGGTGCTCACCCTGTGGTCTGTGTTGGTCCTAACGCCCTAGTGTAGTGATGGGGACACTATACTGATAAAAAGCACTGCCTTTCGGATGAGACGTTAAACTGAGGTCCTGACTCTCTGTGGCCATTAAAAATCCCAGGATGTCTTTCGAAAAAGAGTAGGGGTGTAACCCCGGCATCCTGGCCAAATTCGCCCATTGGCCTCTGACCATCAGGGCCTCCTAACCATCCCCATATCTGCTGATTGGCTTCATCATTCTGTCTCCTCTCCACCAATAAGCTGGTGTGTGGTGGGCGTTCTGGCGCACTATGGCTGCCGTCGCATCATCCAGGTGGATGCTGCACACTGGTGGTGGTTGAGGAGATTCCCCCCTTCTATGTAAAGCGCTTTGAGTGCCCAGAAAAGCGCTATATAAATGTAAGGAATTATTATTGTTAACTCAATTTGCGTATTCCTGTCTATTATATTGCGTATTTCTGTCTTACTCTTTGTTAGTTGCATTTGTTGCACAGGTCGTGCAGTCTTAAATAAGGAGACGAAAAGTGAGCACCCAACAAACTTAAGGCTTTAATCCCAATGTGCAGCTGCCTTCACAGGTTACATATCACTG
>NW_015632951.1:0-749 GCF_001515625.1 Sinocyclocheilus rhinocerous
TCATAGAGATAATTCTTTCAATAATATGTAAATAGTATCTCCTGATACCTCCTTATATAATTGCACCTTAACATTTGGTTGTTTCCACCTGAAAGACTACCAAAGATGTGGGAACGGAAGGCTATCACTTTCATTGTTATCCGCAATTTACATTTAAGACGAAACTTCATTTACATGCTGGAAGATGAAGCGGGAAGATGAACATAATGGAGTATAAAATGTTTGAGCTTAGGATGTTCGTGGTTCATTCTGACTCCGTTGAACCCAAAGTGCTGCCTGTACTTTGTCACTACTATGCTGCAATAAACATATTCATCGAGATCTTCATCGTCCTCATCATTTTTCTTACAAATGTTACTTCATTGAAACAATAAATGTATTCAAAATGTGACATTTTAGATAGGAGGTGTCTTGTACAGGAGTCAAAAGCTTTTTCAACTGGGGAAAGTACTCGAGAAGCATAAGCAATGGGTCGCAAATTTTCCTGTACTTCTTGAAGGAGGACGGCTGAAAGAGCCTCCTCCGTTGCAGCTGTCTGCAAAATAAATGGTTGTGTTCTGTCTGGATTGCGTAAGGCTGGAGCTTCAAACAATGCCATTTTCAGCTTTTCAAAGGCTGTCTGATGATCGGGACCCCAATCTAAAGAATCATTTTTCTTCTTTTTTCCTGAAAGAAGATTGTTCAGAGGTTTTGCAATATCTGCAAAGCCTTCAATGAATTCTCTGCAAAATCCCACTATACCTAAAAAT
>NW_015632952.1:447-526 GCF_001515625.1 Sinocyclocheilus rhinocerous
CCGAAGATCACATGATCACAAACGGAAATCTATATGTATATATATATATATTTGTTTGTGAAATGGCACAGTTTTATAA
>NW_015632953.1:0-481 GCF_001515625.1 Sinocyclocheilus rhinocerous
AGAACAAAATATAGATCTTAGATGCAAGCTCACAAAACAACCACAACGCATGCATGTTGAGTTGACGTGAGGGCATGGATTACTTTAATGTTGTCTTCACTACCATGCTGGACCTTTAAAGTAGGTTGCATAGGCTGTCAATGGAGGGACAGAAAGCGCTCAGATTTATCTTCATTCGTGTTGTGAAGATGAACGAAAACCTTATGGGTTTGGAAAGACATGAGGGTGACTAATTAATACAAATTTCATTTTTGGGTGAATTTAGCCTTTAAAGGGTTTCAAAACAACAACGACGACGACGACGACAACATTTTAGTAACATTGACTGGTTCAAACTGACAAAGTCTACTGTAACTCAGATAATGGTTCTGTCCTATGAGCCCAAACCAAGGATAAATAAGCATTTCCATAAGAGACTCCACATAAAAACAAAAACAAATCTCAAATACCTCATGCACTCATCACTGTGAGACTTTATAGC
>NW_015632954.1:0-1674 GCF_001515625.1 Sinocyclocheilus rhinocerous
TGGTTCCCTGAGGGGTTTGCCACCACTGTAACCCTCAAACCACCCATGTTACTGCCGGAAGTAGACCTCGCCTGGCAGCCGCCAGGACGAGCACTAGATCGCAGCAGAGACAACGGAGCTCCGCCCCCCTGGAGGTAACGAAGCCTGGTCCGCAGCTCCGAAATGGTCATCTTCCCGTAATGGGAACATGACGCATCCAGAAATGCATGGGTGAAACGGCATCTTTAAAAAGACGATCCATCGTCTTTACAAAGACGCATCTTTAAAAAGACGGTCCGTCGTCTTTACAAAGACACACCCGTGGAGCTCTTTTAGAGAAATTGCTCTTTTAGGGAAATGCTCTTTTATGTGCTGAGGCGCACAGGGGAGATGGCTGCTTGCAGCACAACAGGGGGTAGTGCAGCCTGAAGTGCGCAACCCACTCGACACAGGAACGACCACCGCTGAAGCGCCGTCCGCCAAAACAGAAAGCTTCCAAGAGCGCGTTGAACTCATAGTTCACTGGAGACACTGGATGGAGCAGAACGATGTTGTCGCTCGGCTCCGAAGCGAAAAGCTGGTATGCGTTGCACCTGCTGCCTTTTTATGCTCACGCTGTGATCAGCGGCAGCTGGATGCAATCATTGCATGCCAATGTGCAGCTGGATGCAATAATTGCATGCCAATGTGAATTGGCTCGTTTAGTTTACACTCGAAGTAGATTGGTCTCTCGAAGTGAGATCCCAATTCGTCGGTCACCGACATGACGTCGAGAGTGACCGACTGAAAGGGAACGAGACACTGTGCCCTCTAGCAGTCACTATGGGGAGCCTCACTAATGGCTTCTTCATCTGAAACTTGCATCCAAGGCATGGCAAGAAAAGAGGATGCAGTGTCTCGTTACATGCACAACATAAGACGTTCCCTTTCGAGGGAACTCAAACTGCGTCCGCTAGTGGTCGCTGTAGGTAACGAATTATCCACGCTGCTGTGCTGAGGGGAGTGCATGCCAAGCACCAAGGCGAGCACTAAGTACCAACTCTACTATAGCCATGAGAGTTGCCCCTCGGACACCTCGGCAGCTGTCAGTGACGATATCCCCTTTGACCAAAGGCCTGAGCTACACACCCAAAATAATTTATCTGTTATGGTTTAAGCAAAGAAAGTTTGGTCCCAGGGCAGAGCTCAAAGGCTTAGAATCAGATAAAAATTTGATTTTTTAATGGGATATGGCCAGGCTTCTAGATACGATATCACCAGACCCTGGCCTGTCACCTAGAGGCACTCAATCTGTCAAGTCAAGTCAAGTTAAGTCAAGTCACCTTTATTTATATAGCGCTTTTAACAATACAAATTGTGTCAAAGCAACTGAACAGCATTAATTAGGAAAATAGTGTGTCAATAATGCAAAATGACAATAGTAAACACTAATTTTTCAGTTAAAGACAGTTCATCATTGAATTCAGTGATGTCATCATCAGTTCAGTTTAAATAGTATCTTTGCAATAATTTGCAATCAAGTCAACGATATCGCTAGAAATGAAGTGTCCCCAACTAAGCAAGCCAGAGCCGACAGCGGCAAGGAACCAAAACTCCATCGGTGACAGAATGGAGAAAAAACCTTGGGAGAAACCAAGCTCAGTCGGGGGGCCAGTTCTCCTCTGACCAGACAAAACCAGCAGTTCAATTCCAGGC
>NW_015632954.1:3864-5462 GCF_001515625.1 Sinocyclocheilus rhinocerous
GCTGGATGCAATCATTGCATGCCAATGTGCATTGGCTCGTTTAGTTACACTCGAAGAAGATTGGTCTCTCGAAGCGAGATCCCAATTTGTCTGTCACCGACATGACATCGAGAGAGACATTGTGCCCTCTAGCAGTCACTATGGGGAGCCTCACTAATGGCACGACCACAGTATAAAAGGCCGCCAATAGAACACGTCATCCGCTTCTTCATCTGAAACTTGCGTCCAAGGCATGGCAAGAAAAGAGGATGCAGTGTCTCGTTACATGCGCAACATAAGATGTTCCCTTTCGAGGGAACTCAAACTGCGTCCTCTAGCGGTCACTGTGGGTAACGAATTATCCACGCTGCTGTGCTGAGGGGAGTGCATACCAAGCACCAAGGCGAGCACTAAGTACCAACTGTACTATAGCCATGAGAGTTGCCCCTCGGACACCTCGGCAGCTGTCAGTGACGATATCCCATTTGGCCAAAGGCCTGAGCTACACGCCCAAAATAATTTACCTGTTATGGGTTAGGCAAAGAAAGCTTGGTCCCAGGGCAGAGCTCAAAGGCTTAGAGTCAGATAAAAATGTGATTTTTTTAATGGGATATGGCCAGGCTTCTAGATACGATATCACCAGACCCTGGCCTGTCACCTAGAGGCACTCAATCTGTCAACCCTTAAACCTGTCTGCCAGAGGCAGAGTCTCAGAAACTGACGAATGTAAGGGAATTGGACACCTCCACTGTGTCTGAGACAAAGACTTTCCATAGGATGTCTATATCCAGATCAGTCAAGCTGACAGGTACTTATACTCCCGCAGCCCAGTCAGATGGGAAATATTGTTATAGTATCACTAAGGATACATATCTAGAGATGGACCCAACGGGGTCTGACCTATTCAGAGAAAGCGCACAGGATACTCAGCGTGTGAACTCACCATAAATATGGATTTTAGGAAGCAGTCAGTGCTATTATAGATGCCATGAAGAGGCCTAGTGAACTGGTATGACTGCCTCATGGAACTCTCAGAGTGAGAGGAGAACTCCTAACTCAGAGGGGCTCTGGGAGTGGCATACTCATATGAGAACCTCAACTGAGGGGAGCACCGTCAACTCAACCATAAGGTCGGTCACATGATGGGAACTCTATGACCCTGTAGTGAGGTGAGCAAAGCCAGTCACAAACATTGAAGCGATTATCAGGGAGGCCACACAAGAGGCCTAATCCATCTAGTATATTTGCCTTGTGGAGCTCCATGGAGCGGAGGACTCGACTCTCAAAAAGAGAGGGGAACTCCGACACTTATCCTGTGAGGAGTGTGCTCATAGACAACCCTTCAGTATGAGGGGAGCATTGCCAAGCTCAACCATATGAGCAGCCTAACAGGGAGATGAAAATGGCCTAACAACCTGATATGCTGCCTAAGGAGCTCTAGGAGAGGAGCTTTTGGGTCCTCAATTCAAGAGGAGAACTCACATGCTCTGCCTGGGAGCAGCAGGCTCACAGCTAACCCTCCCTCAGTGAGAGGAGCACTGGTAATTGTAAAGTCAGCACACCAAGGAGGCAATAGGAAGCCCTAGAAACCTTGTATGACTGTGCACGGAGCCTTAGGA
>NW_015632955.1:0-570 GCF_001515625.1 Sinocyclocheilus rhinocerous
TGTGTTTGGTGAGTCAGTGTCAGTGATGGAGGGAGATTCTGTCACGCTACACACTGATGCTAAACTTCAGGGAGATGAAGAGATTGTGTGGAGGTTTAACAAAACTCGCATAGCTAGAGTGATTATGAACAATGCTTCATGTGATGATGTTGTGAGATTCAGAAACAGACTGCAGCTGGACAATCAGACTGGAGATCTTAAGATCAAAAACTTCACAGTCCCAGACTCTGGACTTTATAAGTTTGAGATCACCAGCCCCAGAGTGTCCTCAGACACGACGTTCAGTGTCAGTGGTGAGTGTCTCAGTTTTTAATTCAATAATTATTATTTACATAATTATTTATCACTCTGTGAACATTTTTAATTGTCTGGATGCAAAATGTTACTGGCAAACTGCCAGGAAAAAAATAATAATAATCAAAATCAAAAACCAAATAATCATTCAGTAGTTTTTCAAAACTGATATATTGAGCGTGATAAAATTTCTTAATGAGACCCAGTGGCCCAGACAAACAGACACGAGGCCAATGATGGACAACTCATGCGGTTTATTGTGCAAACAAAAATCTT
>NW_015632956.1:0-3147 GCF_001515625.1 Sinocyclocheilus rhinocerous
CAATTATTTCAGATCATCTCTTTATTCACGCCGCCCAAAATTGAGAATGTAATATGAAAAATAAGTAATGGCAATATTTGTGAGGGGAAAAAAAGACAGTATGGCTAATAACATTTCTTACTGAAATTTAGTAGGTAGGTTTTCCAAAGAGACAAGTATTTATTATGCATCCGACAAAATGTAATGTTTCAAAGCTAAACTATAGATTTGCAAATATTTAACACAATCACCTCAATAAAAAGTGAGACTAAAAAAGGGCAGTTTGCTAGGAGACAATATTAAATGTTCTGTGTTATTTAATTATTCATGCACTGAATGTAGGATAATCACAAGACACTGATTACTTTGAATTGTTTTTCTACAGAGCACAGCACACGTTCTTTTAAGTGTACAAAAGTAACAGGATTATAAGCACAATAATTAATGTGGAGGATTGAAACAGAGAAGATGAGCGATCTACTTCTTCCTTCCTCCTCTCTCCTTAAGGGCCAGATGGATGACAGATCCATTGTTCATGTTGTAATAGGCCAGAGAGTTGGAATCTTTGATGAAAATTCCCTGGAGAATCAACACAACAGCAGATCTGAGTTTTCAAAGCAAGTACTTTTATATTTAGTAATGTCATAACTAAGATGCCTTGTTCTTTTAAGCATTCAGAGTTTAAATAAAATAACCATCTCATTCAACTGACATATTTTACCTCGTACTGCAGTTTCTGTTTTCCAGCCGGCATACCGGTGGCTTCATGGATCTTAACCTTGATGACAGACACCTGAGGCACAGTATGGCATTTGATTAGCTCACATTTTCATGAATTCTATACATGTTTTGTATAATTCTAACGATTAGTAGTTAAAATGTGTACAAATGGTGCATACAGATATGAGATTAAAGGCAAACTCTTTACCTGGTCTGTGAGAGGCAGGCTGAAGTTCAGCACTTGGCCACTCAGCTTCCATTCTGTCTTGTCCTGCATGTTGGGCACCTGGACCTTGACTGCAACAGGTCCCTAAAAGAGAGCAAAGGTAAAATTAAAATGATTAACAGATGACCCTTATGTAATAACAGTTCAAAAATATGAATTGCTAACTGCACACAAAACAGTTTGCTGCAGCAGCAATGTACCTTGTTCCTGCGCAGGAACTCCTCTTCTGGAATCAGGTTGTCCTCGGTCTTCATTTTCTTGCTGGAAGGCTCGTCCTCGTGAGGAGGTGGAGGATGGGCAGGAGGCATGGGGGCGGCAACAGCGCTGGGAGGTTGAGGCACAGGGGGAGCAGGTACAAATGCTACAAAACAAAAGAGATTGATTAATTATAGCAAAATTATTATTATTAACAAAATTAATATAATTATTAAATTATTTATTAAATCAATTATTAAATTATGTATTGGTAATTATTATTACAATTATATAACAAAAGGTTTATTAAATAACAATATCATTATTTATATAATATAAATTCTACTATTATTATGTTACTTTTTTTATATATTTAATATAGAAATGTCTGTTGAATATTTATTTAAATTCATTTTTAAATTACAAGTAGCTACGCAACAGATCTGTTATTCCAAAGACTCACCAGCAGGAACCACCATATGTGACCTGCAGAGTAAGAGGAAGGGGTGTTAGATGAACACTACTACCTTCTGGTAATCCTCACTAAGGGGGCACCAAGGACAATAAGCACAATAAGCATAATTTTTTTTTATTAATGTGCTATATGTTTTTAATAATAATTATTCTTTAAGGATCACCAGAGGGTTAAATAATTTGTTTTAGTGATCTGGTTTAAGTGTTTATGGGTTTCTCAACAACGGGCATTGTTTTGGTCCTGCAGACTTTTAGAACACTAGTTTAATTAATTTGTCTACTACAATGTTGAACAGCGGATATAATTTTTTTCTTTTTCTTTCTTACCTTCTCCTCTGGTTTCTGTATCTCCTCCTCTCCGATCTTCTTACCAATGGCCGTTTCTTCCACACCGAAGATATCGGTACGTCTCTCGGCCAGCTGCTTCAGGCTGCTCTCAATGTCCAGGCCCGGAGCGTACACCTCCTCCTCGATCTGACGCTCATGGATGCTGCGGTCACGCTGCTCCAGCCAGCGGGGGTCCAGCAGGCCGATGCGCATGTGCTCCTGCATCTTACTGGCTGGGATCTTCTCACCAGTGATGGGAGAGATGAGGTATTCTCCAGGGGCGACCACAGGAGGCAGAGGCTTAGAGGCTGAAAGAAAGATGAGATGGAAAGTGAGTGGATTCAATGAAATATTTGCTGTTCTAGTATGTTAAAGTGTGTGTTTAAAAATGCCTTTACCCTTGGGGTCATAGTCTTTGCGGATGATAACCTGGTCCGGGGTGGGGGGCAGAGGTGGTGGCACAGGGTTATCAGGGGGTAGAGGAGCCTTCATGCCATTATCCTCTTCATCAGAGCCCTATTGAGAGAGGAATAACAGGTCAGTCGGTGTTAGTTAACCCACTTCTATGAACTGCTCATTTGTTACATTATGTGAACATGTAACATCCTCGTCCCATTGATATGATCATGCTGGTTGTCTCACCTCGTCCATGTCCTGCAGCTGTGTGTCCTGGTCTAACTGAGTTGCATGTCCTACCACCCTGCCCACTCTCTTATCCTCTTCATCTTCACTCTCAACCTCCATCTCCACCTCCTCACTCTCTCCAAACTTCTCATAACGCTCCTGGATCAGGATGCGAGCACCCAGCTCCTCAGGAGTAGTGGGAGGAGGAAAATTGCCTGTAATATGTCAAATAGTTTAAAAAAATTATCATCAACAATATGAATATCAACGACTATCAATATAACTAGTAATAAATATTATTTTATTAATTTATATTATAAATATAAATTAATATTGTGTTAATTATATACTACTACTAGGGGTGTGATGAGATCTTGTGCCACGAGATGTGAATTGAGATTGAGACAAGATTTCTCATTGAGGTGAAAAGCTCTTGCGATATCGCCATGACGGAGTGTGAGGGTGAAATTAGCACAGAATATGCCACCGTTACGTTTACATTACTCCACTGTCGTTTAGCTTTTTTTATAGAAATAAAAATAATTTAATTCAGTTGGATAACGGTCGCTTCAATTCTAAACTGTAAGCAGCTGCTCTTCTCA
>NW_015632957.1:0-1077 GCF_001515625.1 Sinocyclocheilus rhinocerous
GTGTTTATGATGATATAAGGACATGGTTTTCTGCATACTGGTCGAAACATATGAAAGAATCAGTTCCGGCCCAGAACAACCATTTCTGCAGTGGAAATGCACCAGGATACCGCACCAAGACCTCTGTTCTCTGTGCTCACATTTGCGCTTCGTGTGCGCTGCACGTAAACGGGGCGCAAGTTCTTTCCGTTCCTGCACTTAAATCATTTTAAATCACATTAAAATGCGAACGCAGGAATCGTTAAGCAGAATTGAAATGCACGCGTCTTATCGAATACCCGGTTTTTGGAAATTTGGAACCGGTTCTAAAATGGAACTTGTTTTCGATACCAAACTTTTAAATATAACTAAATATAACTAGTACCCCTTTGACTTGAAGATTTAGATGGAGGGTTTAGCGGTGTTCTGTCCCTCTCTATTCTATTTGTTTACACTCAAACAGCTGATGATGGCATTTTTGTAATTTTGATATTCTACTACTATTAAAATATTAATCAGTTTGGACATCTTTTTACCACGTTTACTGAACAGCACTTTTGGGACTCAGTTTGTATTTATGATACAAATGTAAATGACTGTAATTGAACCTAAAAAGCTGTTGCATGCCTTTCTCATAAGCACTCGCCTGTTAGCAATGCTAATATTATTGAACAAAGTTATTAATGAGATCATTTAAAAAGTAATATAGTGACTTTATTAAATGATCCTCTACGAAAATACAGTTTTATTGTGTCATTGATGTACTTTCAGGGAGGAACTTGTGAACAAATCTACTTCACAGCACATCAATGAAAGCAGACGGGCAGACGACAATTACAGACGGTTGTATTGGATCAGGGTCAGATCTGAATTCTGCAGGTAGGTAGATCTCCAGGAACAGGATTGGGCAGCCCTATTATATTGGTAATGTATGATGGATTTTGAACTGTACTGTTTTTATTGCAGGTTTTCTGGGATGACAGTTGAGGACATCAGCACATCAGATGTTGGCCTGGACAGCTGTACCTACAGTACACCACACTGACCTCTGTGTTTGCATGGATGGCTGACTACTACCATGTTCTGTGAAGGTATTAT
>NW_015632958.1:0-282 GCF_001515625.1 Sinocyclocheilus rhinocerous
CCTGGGCTACCACGCCGACTGGCTTAACTCTAATTAGATGCGCACCATGTGTAATGTTTAATTAACAAAATGGATATATGTTGCAATCTGATAGATAAAGACCCCAGCACCCACCTGAGCAAATATCACAATTTAGTCATTTGATAACTGCTGTTACTTTCTCCACTTCATCAGTCCCAGCGGCAGCGCAACAGCTTGTTAATTCATGTTCATGCAATGATGAGACAGACAAAGTTAGCCGATGCATGCCATTTTACTCTCTCGTGCAGATAAAAGTTGTCA
>NW_015632958.1:357-1560 GCF_001515625.1 Sinocyclocheilus rhinocerous
ACTGACCTGAATGAACTGAAATAAAAGCAGAATATAAATGTTCTTTCTCCGTTTTCTGAATTACACAGCACAGCGAGAGCACACATCGCACAAGCACATTTCTCCAAACTACACTACCCATAATGCATTTCACTTGGAACTAACTGTTACAGTCGTAGATAGTGATCTTCAGTGTCTCCTGCAACACTGTCATTGATATGACTGCGATAAGCGCGTGCTTCTGATGCTGCGTGCAGCTGAAATCAACCACACACTCATCACAATGAAAACATTGACCTTAGAAATAACGAACGTGAACACTGGGATAATCGCCGATGTATATGGCAAACCCCGTTGACATGCATACACAAGAATGCTTATTTCATTTAACCTGTTTCATGTCCGTTACTATCGGTGTGTCTTCAGTGCGATTACATATGCTCTAAACTGCGTTTTGCTCCAGCTGTATAAACACAGATGCTAAAGGCTGCTGCTAATATGCTTAATATTCGCTCCTGCATACAATGCAAACTGCTAACATGACACTTAGTTTAAACTTTATTATGGTTGCTCATTTTTGAGCTCATTCAATTAGGCAGACCGTGCAATACACACAGCGATATGTATTAGAAGAGCATTCACTTATCTTAGATGTTGATTTCGCTGTTCTGAAGCAAGCTGCAACTGCTACGGCAAGCACTAGTCATATATTTGAATGTTGAGCAGCGAGCTAATTGGCTACCGATACAGGAGAGAACCAATCAGCTGTGCCATGTGATAATGATGTCATTAGGTCAGATTGAGTTAGACCTATTGATAATGATGTCATTAGGTCAGATTGAGTTGGACCTATCGGACTGCGCCATCTAGAGTTTCATGCCAGAACTCTGTATTTGTAATTGCACATTTGCAATGAAGTTGCAATTTAGTACATTTAAAATACATAACTTTAATATAAAATAACAGACTACAGTTAAAATTATAATCAAGTATGCATGTTTTAGTATATTAGTCAACACATCAAAATAAGTGTATTTCTTTAAAGCATGATTATTAAAATTAATTATTTTCTTTTAAAGTAAACTTTAAATTTGACATTATTACAAAGGGTAATTTTAAGTGTGTTAAGAAACATGAATGTGTAGCCTACTCTCTTACAATTATTACAAATAACAAAGTGTGCTGAATTGTATTGAATGTATATATATATATATATATATATAT
>NW_015632959.1:0-493 GCF_001515625.1 Sinocyclocheilus rhinocerous
GAAGCAAACATCAATACAGTTGCACAACCTTTCAGGATCCATCAACGTGGAAGTACAATCTCAGGCGGTCACACACAGACAGCAGCAGCGTGTTGCTGTCTTGTTCTGTGTGTGTTCGAATGAAACCACATGTGCAAAAGCTTGCATTAAAGCAATGAACATAATGTGTGGTGGGTTGGTCTCACTTCACTAATCGTGATCAGTGAATGTCTTTGAGCTTCCTGAGGAATCATTGACTCTGATTGGCTGGTAGACAGACTGTCCTGTCTGGCTCGATCGGTGCGGTGACCCCAATCAACACGCACATGTATGTTACGTGACCTACATATCATTAACACGCCTGGAACGTCTGGGATATAAAGTGGCTTTGGAGTTTGAATTAAGTAGGTTTGTGGTGTAGCAAGGATAGTTAGTAGTCAGGACAGTCCCTTGTAAAAAGAAGTACTCATAAAAAGAGTACTTATTACAGAAATAATATACTTTAAAAGAATAT
>NW_015632960.1:0-559 GCF_001515625.1 Sinocyclocheilus rhinocerous
ACAGTATTTTACACCTCAAGGAATAAGTCAAATTTTACTTTATTTTAAAAAAAGACATTCTTGATGACGTATGCCGAATACAAAATGAGACGCAGCGAATATTATACAGAAACGCCTTTGAAAGGGATTACCAACTGTTTTGAAGAATCAAAAGTATAACATAAATGAGGCTACTTTCAGTTGACAGTCTATGGTATAGCCTAATGCAAAGTGTTTTTCAAAGGTTGACTGTATAAAAAAGTGATAGGCTATTATTCACATTATTTACATTTTACAAATATTTACAAATATTATTTTCTTACTAAATAAAATGCATTAAACTCACCAAATTAGCCTACTGATTATTTGTACACAAAATCCATCCTCCTTTCTTTCCTCAAGAAGAGTTCGATCACTCTGTTGTACAGGTTATCTGTGCGTTTCAGTTCCAACAATAAGTCCTTTTCTATTGCCATGGATGCTAATGCTGAAAGTCGAGACTGTCCAGTTGTATTTCTGGCATAAGTTTTAATTAGCTTTAGGGCTGAGAATGTCCGTTCGACAGAAGCAGTGGACACAG
>NW_015632961.1:0-1261 GCF_001515625.1 Sinocyclocheilus rhinocerous
AAACGAATGCCTCGTTTATAATGGGTTTTCATGTTTTTGAATCGTAGCTCTGGCCGGACAGGGCATCATCACAATATGGTATGGGGCCTAACATTTCCGTCACAGCTTGAGGTATTCGGCCAATCACAACGCACTGGATAGCTGGCCAATCACAGTATACCTCGCTTTTTCAGACCGATGAGCTTTGTAAAAATCGACGCGTTTCAGAAAGGCGGGGCATAGAGGAGAAACAATAATGTACAGTAGGAGGAAAATAATGTGTTTTTTTAACCTTAAACCGCATAAACACATTTCATTACACCAAATACACAAAATAATGTTCTTTTTAGCAGCATCATATGACCCCTTTAAATGCATCTGATCACTCTACACAATAAATAATCTAGAATGTGAATGAACACCTCAACAGCTTAAGCAGCAAACTGCTTAAAATCACTGCCAAAACTTTTGGCCATGACTGTATGTGCACTAAAAATGTAGTTTCCTGGCTACTGTCAGCAGCTGCAATACTTAAAAAAATAAATAAATAAATCGCCTGCCACGGCAGCAAATTCAGCAGCTTTTAGATCTTGTTGGTCCGACTTTGTTGATGTTGAGACAAACTCGATGGAGCTACTGTACCCCCCTCCAGCCCTGAAATTCAGCTGCTGGCAGCTCTCCTCTTTTTCTCTTTTTTTCTCCGCCAGTAGCTGTTGATTGTATGTAACCCTGGTTGTGGAGTAAATGAAGACACTATGGAAAATATATTATGGTAATATAAATGACCCTTTCAAAGGCTAGTGAAGGCATACTGCAAGTTAGTGATTCTCATGATCCGTTTGGGCATGAGGTTGCAGGTTTGCGCACTCATTTTGAAATTATATAAAATATCCAGGGTTAGATTTAATTTTGCAATTTCAATTAATTTTATAAGATCCCATGAGTCCTGATAAATGCAATTTCAACTATTTCTAAAGTGCTTCTTGTTGGAAAGCACTCTTACCAGAATGTTTTTCTGTTGGGACTTGTGTAGGCCTATGTTTTTTATTTTGATGTTATTTCTTTTGTTAAAAGCTGTTAAATTATTAAGCAGTGTCTCATGTAGTTATTTTTCTTTGTTTTTTTATGTGGTGAGCACTGGGAGGTGTTTTTGCAAAGCGAAAGTAAAAGTTTCATGCAAGGTCGCTGCGTTCTAACAGGAAAGAGTTCATTGTCTTTATTTAAAATCAACACTTCTTAAAGAACACCACTTTCTCACATAACGCACTGAAGCAGCCCCTGC
>NW_015632962.1:0-222 GCF_001515625.1 Sinocyclocheilus rhinocerous
TCGGGGGTTTGGATGGGCCCCCATCTGCACTGGCATATCAATTGCTTAGAGTTGTTAGTAGTGCACCTTGCCTTGGACCGTCTCAAAGGGTGCTTATGGGGCAAGCACGTGCTGGTCCGAACGGACAACACAGCGACCGTTGTGTACATCAACCGAAAAGGTGGTCTGCGCTCCCATCGCATGTCACAACTCGCCCGCCACCTCCTCCTTTGGAGTCAGAAG
>NW_015632962.1:431-571 GCF_001515625.1 Sinocyclocheilus rhinocerous
TGCCTCTCCAGAAACCTCTCACTGCCAGTTGTTCTTCTCCCTGGCCGAGCTCGGCACGGACACACTGGCACACAGCCGGCCGCGGGGCCTTCACGAGTATGCGTTTCCCCCAGTGAGCCTTCTCGCACAGATGCTGTGCA
>NW_015632963.1:0-523 GCF_001515625.1 Sinocyclocheilus rhinocerous
GAAGAACAGATGAAGAGGAGATGGCCACAATACCAAGTATTGGAATAATATTAAAATCCAACAGAAAAAAGAATAACTGTTGCTTTTGTATGTGTAGGAAATAAAGATGACCAAATAAATTTAACAGCTGTGGTGGTGGTTACGGCATATATCTCGAACTACCCTTCCATCTGGCATCCTTCCATTCCATACAGTAATCAGCTTCATTTTCAATGGGTTTGTGCTCAGAAAACTGCACAAATAGTATAAGAAAGAGTGTGAGAGCGAGAAACACTTTCCTTACCGCTCTGCATACAGCGGCCTTACTAATGTGCTCTGCAACCCTGATTTAAAAAACTACCATTTAAAAATGGTACCGCTCAAATAAATAAATATGCATATATGGCACATAAAAAATAAAAATAATCCTCTCCCGATGTAAATGTAACTCCCTGTGAATTAATGTAGCCTCCTCATCTACAGGATTCAGCATAAGAGGACATGTCGTTTTTGTCACTTTCAGAGTGTCTGCATGATGAAAATA
>NW_015632964.1:0-573 GCF_001515625.1 Sinocyclocheilus rhinocerous
AATGGAGTTATTAGAGATTAAAGATGTCTACGAAGTATATGTATGGAATGACTATAAAACATTCAGTACGAATGCCTGTATAGCTGATTTGGGCCAGCTGGTAAGCAAATCACGCTGAGTGGATTGAGCGCGCAGCGGCGCAGATGCGCGAGCTTGTCGAGTGAATATAACCACCGTAGACATTGAGGGGGGCTAGTCCCCCAAATAATTAGAAATCGCTAAACCCTTCCCAGCAAGCAATAGCCGTCATTTCAACGTCTCGGTTAAGTATAGACCTGATATAGTCCGGCTATGTGTAACCCACTTCTAGCCCAAATAACCTTGAATTTGGTTTCATGTCGTTTTTTGGCAAAATAACTTGTGAGATGTATGATATTCCATCATGTAAGCAAAGTAACAGCGTTTACAAGGTGTTTGGTTTCATTTCTTTGACATGTTCAATACATAGCCTGAGCGTAGCCACGATTTAGCTCGTAGTCCGAGCAGCTATCTGTAGCCCATTTATAGTCAAATCTGATTCACTGTAGATTTTGGCCAGGCAGCGCATGAGATGGTTGATATCCCATCATGTTC
>NW_015632965.1:0-767 GCF_001515625.1 Sinocyclocheilus rhinocerous
TCAATGATAACAAAACAATGCATATTAAAATTAAACAATATGAAAATGCGGGAAACACGTGCATTTCCTCCTACAGAAATTCCCCTGCATCATATTTGTTTCATTATATGTTTGCATCATAATTCAGCATCGCATACTACCACACTACTCATACAATATCATTACACTTCACTAACAGCAAACAGAGTGTGCTAGTACACTATTCTGAACCGTCCAGAGCGAGACGGCAGATGCCAGCGTAACACAGCGCTTCAAAAAACACATCGCACAGGTGAATAAATGATGTTTGTCCAGTAGGGTTACAGCACAAACAAATAATTCCGGGAATCTAAACACGACCAACGTGAGCATGTGACTGCTGGTCAGGTGATGTCATCACATTCCACGCATTCCTGAACATCTCAGGTGAAACACAACAAACATACGAGATCTCCATCATTCCCATAATTATGTCACGAAGCAGGAAGAGCTAATGATTAACAAGCTGAACACGCGTGTGTATACGAACACTTCCTCCTCACAGCATCAGCAAACGTCACATCTCTCTGTGTTTAAAGATGATACTAGTGGTGTAACAGTGTGAACCTCTCATTTTGGGGTCATGATTCCAGCACAGACTTCTGAAATGTATGGTTTTATGTGCACCAACAGGTTTAAAATGTGCGTTATAAACACTTATATTTTTTACATAATAAAAACAGAACAGCAGCAGGACAGGCTAAAATCTAGTGCTGTCAAATGATTAATCGCATCCAAAATAAAAGTTT
>NW_015632966.1:0-329 GCF_001515625.1 Sinocyclocheilus rhinocerous
AATATCATGTTATTGGAGTCGCTTCAACCCGCGGACATGAAAAAAGTAGCCCAATTCCGCGAGAAAACCGTGGACTTGGCAACACTGGTTTATTCTCACAATTCTGACTTTTTTTCTCGCAATTCTGACTTTTTTCTCTCGCAATTCTGACTTTTTTCTCTCGCAATTCTGACTTTTTTTTCTCCCCAACTGCCAGTTTATATCACACAATTCTGACTTTTTTCCTCGCAGTTCTATCTTTTCTCAGAGTTGCGAATTTATATCACGCTATTCAGATTTTTTCCTCACAATTCTGACTTTTTTCTCCCCAACTGCAAGTCTATATCACA
>NW_015632966.1:375-980 GCF_001515625.1 Sinocyclocheilus rhinocerous
TTTTTCTCTCGCAATTCTGACTTTTTTTCTCGCAATTCTGACTTTTTTCTCTCGCAATTCTGACTTTTTTCTCTCACAATTCTGACTTTTTTCTCTCACAATTCTGACTTTTTTCTCTCACAATTCTGACTTTTTTCTCTCACAATTCTGACTTTTTTCTCTCACAATTCTGACTTTTTTCTCTCACAATTCTGACTTTTTTTCTCGCATTTATGACTTTTTTTCTCGCAATTCTGACGTTTTTTTACCTAAATATGTGATAACATTAAGGGACCATTTGAATGGTTTAATAAAATTAGGCTCTGATATATTAGGTGAGCCTAATGGTTTATCTCTGACTTATGAAAATTAACTTTGCATCTAGAAATAACTCCAGATTGTTTGATCAAGTCAGTTAATTCAGGTAATGATATTTGCGGATTAGTTATGGTTAGCAAAATGTCATCCGCATAAAGCAGTATGTTTTGTTGTCTGTTACCAATACTAACACCTTAGATTTTTGGATTATTTTGAATGTAAATTGCCAGGGGTTCTATTGCTATGGTAAATAATAGAGGGTCCCTCTATGAAGCACAAATGAGTCAGAGAGAACGCCGTTAGTTAAC
>NW_015632967.1:0-494 GCF_001515625.1 Sinocyclocheilus rhinocerous
TGAAAATCTTGCTAATTATTACACCCATTATTTCACTTATTTGTTGATTCTATGTTGCCCCAAAAACACATCAATACGCATGTGGAATGGAAATAATAATGGAAAAACTCGTTTATGGCCATTTTACACACATTTTGCATAAAGAAATTTTTTTTTTTTAAATATCTTTCATAAAATAGTTGAGAATCATCTTTATATAAAGTTTAGTATAAAAAATGAAAATTGATTTGTGATTAAAACACAGAAATCACACTGTTTTTTGCCTTTTCATGTCTATTCATGTCTTTTTATTTTTATATATTTTTTTAAAACAGGACTTTTTAAAGTCCCGATGTCCTCTACAGAGGACATGGCATAACATATGAATAAAACATCATTTTTCACAAATCTTATTTTTCAAATTTTCTCTTATGCTCTAAATCAGTGTTTCCCAACCTTTATTTAGTCGTGGCACCCTTCGGAAATTTTAACAAACTTGTGGCACCCTACAAAAT
>NW_015632968.1:0-167 GCF_001515625.1 Sinocyclocheilus rhinocerous
ATAATATCATATCATATCATATCATATCATATCATATAATATAAAAATTGCTAGTAAATTCCACAATTAATTGCAAAGAAATGGCAAGTAACACATCGAATTAAACATGACATTTTCAAGTGGAAAGATTGATTGATTGATTGATTGATTGATTGATTGATTGACTT
>NW_015632968.1:314-1382 GCF_001515625.1 Sinocyclocheilus rhinocerous
ATATATATATATATATATATATATATATAAACATTTATTTACCCTCAAGTTGTTACAAACCTGTATGAGTTAGTTTCTGTTGAACACAAAAGAAGATATTGACTGCCCCCATTGACTTCCATAGTATGTATGTATTTGTAATCTTATGAAAGTCGATGGCTACCGGCATCAATTCGGGTACCACAACAAGAAAACAAAAAAAACTCATATAGGTTTGGAGGTGAGTAAATGATGACTATATTTACATTTTTTTGTGAACTATCCCTTTAACATGCACAAAAATTATTTTTTGAATCTGAATATGCTTTAGAAATTGATCATCCAGTAGCCTTGTATCGCTTACCTTGGACTGCATCCTTTGCATTAGCATCCTAAACCACTCAAATACAATCAGCTGTTTATTTGAGTTTATGGACGTCATTAGGCACTCGTCCATTATTTTGGAATGAAATTATAATAACAACAGCTCTCAACCATCAAAGCCTCTTGATTGCAAATAATCTGAATGGTAGCTCAGGTAGACCTCTCCATTAAACTGATTAAAACTGTCTGTGAAACCCTGTTCCATGTTCAATCAGTGCTTAAAAAAGAAGAGCATCTCATGTTGTGTCTCATTTCAAGTATATTAGCGGCAGTCCCTTTGAAATTAGAAAGACAAATAGTCCACGATTTAAATTAGGAAATTAATTTGGATGCATTAGTAGGTGTAATGATTTCTCAATGTAACAAGGTCAAGGTTGAAGTTAATTAGATCCGCACATTAACCGAATCTTAATTTTACACAGATTTAGACATGTTTAAGGTAATGCGCGAGTTTGCACTTTTAAATATTAGGCATCGCTTTGGTCTTCACACTTAGCAAACTGTCACAACAACACAAATTATCAGGTGATGAATCAACTAAAGAGAAAATCTTACAAATAAATATTCTCGCTGGTTTTATTGTATGCATGTACATATTTAAGAAAAATTTTATATTTCTATAAATAAATTATATAAATATAAATATATACATGTAAATACGTGTAAATATTTTCAAAATATATACTGTATGTGTGTGTATTTATA
>NW_015632968.1:1620-1723 GCF_001515625.1 Sinocyclocheilus rhinocerous
ATATATATATACATGCATGTGTGTGCATTTATATATAGATAATAAATATACACAGTAAACACACATATATTATGTAAACAAACTTTTATTTTGAATCGATTAA
>NW_015632969.1:0-185 GCF_001515625.1 Sinocyclocheilus rhinocerous
CAGTGTTCGCGTATATAAGAGGCGGCTTTTGTGCGTGCGTTTTGTCTGTGGGTGCAGCACAGAAAACAGCGCGCAAGTGCAGAAGTGAGTTATATTTCGTCGTCTTAGTTGAATCTTTTGAATTCGCAATAAAAGCCATTCAGAAATCGAGAAGCAGAATCTAAATGTAATTTTATAACAAGTCA
>NW_015632969.1:221-1238 GCF_001515625.1 Sinocyclocheilus rhinocerous
TTTTATAACAAGTAATTTGATTCCTGACCTTAAGCATCTGATCTGATTTCCGAAATTGGAATAGCTTTTCGATTCCCAACCCTCCTACTAAATTATTTCATTCTTGCATGCAAAAAGACTTGTATGGTGACGATGGGGCTATGTAAAATATTTTTTACAACTTGCTAGGTTTATCATTTGTCATTTTTTTCCGATAATGTCGATAATCGTCTGTTACCTGACTGTTGGCATCAACATCGCGATACTTACGAGATATCGTCGATATACGATAATATCATCATATCGCCCAGCACTACTGTAGAAGTAATGGTGTTAAGGCTGGGCGGTGTGACATTGTGTACTATGCAGTGATAGTGATGTGTCAGTCAGTAGGGAGATTGAGTTTGTACTACAATATTATTTTTAAAAAGTGTATTGAGTTGCAGACTGGAACTTCTAGTTTATATTAGAGGTCGACCAATGTATCGGTTTTGCCTATTAATTGGCACCGATATTTGATTGCTGGAACTATCGGCTATCAGCTAAAATTCATGCTGGTAGTTTTTCCGGGTTGCATCCGTTGCTGGAGTGGTTGAGAAGCTCCGCTGTCATTATACAGTACAAGAGCGAAAGTGGCCTCTAGAGGCAGAATCACTGACATCTCTGGCTGTTTGTTTTGACACTTGACAGAGCGGAACACTTCAGATGCGAATTTAAAACATCGACAACTAAATTGTGTGTACACATTATACTGTAGTGCATGTTTTCATATCATTGATATGAAGATGCTGCATTAGTGGAGAAAGGACAGCAGTATGTTTGCTATCAAGGCTGAGAGGACGCAAACATTAGCCGTACCTCAAAAGGTTAAAACAATGTGACCAAAACACACGCAAGTCTGACACATATGCTTAATGTCACGATTGTTACTGTCCATTTGCATTAGTTTATATTCAGCTGGTCACATTACTGCATTTGTTAGCCAGCAAAGTTGCAAATTTAAAGCTGTGACTTGAGAAAGCAAACTGATATGTTCAT
>NW_015632970.1:0-3207 GCF_001515625.1 Sinocyclocheilus rhinocerous
AAAATCAATAAAATCGGAAAAAAACGCCCAGCCCTATGAGGAACTAATGCTTCCAGTCTCATTTGACCTCAAAAAAGCCTAATTGTTTTACCTCTTCTCAGTGTGCAGAAGCTGAGTGAATTTCTTGGCAGCACTGAGATCAAGATCGATCAGGATCCTGCAGTGCAAACTACAGCGACAGAAAACAACAACAGCAACATTAAGTCTGTGGTGAGTTCAGCTTCATGTCCTTCCCAACCCGCGTGTGAACTGATCTCTTGCACAGAAAACACAAGGACAGATTTTAAGCAAGGACTCAGTGAACTATATCTTTAAGTTAGAGGAAGATTGAGTATTGTTTTTTAAGTATTGTTTCAAAAGCATCTGCACTCAACACTAGGGCTGCATGATTAATTAAGATAAAACCAAAGTCACTGCGATTATTTTTAATTAATTAAAAATATATATTTTTAAATGTAGGCAGAAATTACAACAGCCATAAATATTAGTATTGCAATTTTATTTTATTTTACATTTTTCCTAAATACTTTTTTTTTTTATATTACAGTTGCAATATTTCTTATCTCGTTTTTATTTACTAATTTTCAGGCAGAAATTACGACAGCCATAAATATTAGTATATAAACGCAAGTATTAGTATTTTATTTTACGTTTTTCCTAAATACTTTTTTTTTTTTTATATATTACAGTCGCAATATTTCTTATCTCGTTTTTATTTACTAATTTTTATATTTCATTTAATAATAATAATTACAACAACAAAACAATTATTTTATTTTATTTTATTTTATTTTTTATTTTATTTGCCAAAGTTTTCAACCCTACAAGCACAGCAAGCCTGGATTTTTTTTTTAATTTATTTATTTTTTTATTGCTATTTTTATCAGAGAAATCACAATTTGATTTGTTTCCCCAAATGCTGCAGACCTACTCAAATCTTTAGTAACATGTATATTAGTTTTGCAATTTTATAGTTGTAAAATGTAAAATTAAATTAGTATTATTAAATACACAGTTTTTTATTTTATATATTTTAAAAATATTTTATATTTAAAAATGTCATACCTTTTTCATATCTAAAATGTTTTTAGTCAGTAATTTGTATATTTTCATTTAATAATAATAATAATAATAATGCTAAAATCATCGTAATGAATTATTCTTATTATGATTATTATAGCTTTTTTTATGAATAATTCCTGCATTGCATGAATGAAGAGTTTTGGTTCTCTGCCCTCAGTATGCATTACAGCTCCAGGCCAAACTCGTGAATCGTAAGAATAAAGCCAAGCAGGACGTGAACAGGAACTTTGAGCAGCAGGACCAGGAGCTGACGGCATCAGCCAATCAGGACGAGGACGTGTGCATAAAGGTTCGATTCATATGATGCATGCTTTATTGAATACTGAATGTTTTGAATATTGAATGTCTAGAACATTGATCGATTCTGTTGATGTTGATTTTTTAATAATCAAATTACTTAGTATAGTTTTCTGCGTATTAAACTTTTTTTTCCTAGATTGTGAACGGCTACTTCACATGGACGCAGGGATGCCCGACTCTCACCAATATCGACATAAAGGTTCCTTTCGGTGAGGTTTTGTCTCACAGTTGCTGTAGTGCTGTACTAGCATATTTTACGGAAGCACTAAGTGTATTTCCTCTGACCCCCCGTGATCTGTTAGGTCAGCTGACGATGATCGTAGGGCAGGTGGGATGTGGGAAATCCTCTCTTTTGCTGGCAGCACTGGGAGAGATGCAGAAGATTTCTGGAAACATCACATGGAACAGGTAAAAATCAACATAATGCCGTATTATACTAATAAAGATTATTAGATGCTGTGCTTTATTGTGAATGAAGTCATCTCATCGTAATGAATTATTCTTATTATGATTATTATAGCTTTTTTTATGAATAATTCCTGCATTGCATGAATGAAGAGTTTTGGTTCTCTGCCCTCAGTATGCATTACAGCTCCAGGCCAAACTCGTGAATCGTAAGAATAAAGCCAAGCAGGACGTGAACAGGAACTTTGAGCAGCAGGACCAGGAGCTGACGGCATCAGCCAATCAGGACGAGGACGTGTGCATATAGGTTCGATTCATATGATGCATGCTTTATTGAATACTGAATGTTTTGAATATTGAATGTCTAGAACATTGATCGATTTTGTTGATGTTGATTTTTTAATAATCAAATTACTTAGTATAGTTTTCTGCGTATTAAACTTTTTTTTCCTAGATTGTGAACGGCTACTTCACATGGACGCAGGGATGCCCGACTCTCACCAATATCGACATAAAGGTTCCTTTCGGTGAGGTTTTGTCTCACAGTTGCTGTAGTGCTGTACTAGCATATTTTACGGAAGCACTAAGTGTATTTCCTCTGACCCCCCGTGATCTGTTAGGTCAGCTGACGATGATCGTAGGGCAGGTGGGATGTGGGAAATCCTCTCTTTTGCTGGCAGCACTGGGAGAGATGCAGAAGATTTCTGGAAACATCACATGGAACAGGTAAAAATCAACATAATGCCGTATTATACTAATAAAGATTATTAGATGCTGTGCTTTATTGTGAATGAAGTCATCATGTCAAAGGGCATTAATACAACATAATGAAAGCCCTTCTTTCAGCTTGTTTATTTCATGGTTATTATTGTTAACTAAAAATATATATTTTTTGTTAATAAAAATTATGCTAAAAGAAACTATACATAAAAACTAACAAAAAAAAAAAGAATTAATTGAAAATTAGGCAACAAAAACTAAAGGAAATAAGTTTGTTGAAGCACTTACATTACTAACAAACAAACTAACAAACAAACAAACAAAAATAAATAAATAAATAGTAAATAAATAACAACTAATAAATAAATAAAAGCTAAAACTGAAATTTGTTGATGTTGATTTTTTAATAATCAAATGACTTAAAAGTTAAAACTGAAACTAAAATAAAAATAAATAAAACCTAAATAGTGATATAAAAAACTAATAAAATTACAAAATCACATAACAAAATTAACACAAAATTGCACTAGAATTAAAACAAAAATGAATATAAAAATAATAAAACTTATAATAAAAATAATAATAAACTAATAAAAACTGTGATAATATATAAATAATAATTAAAATATTTAATATTTTTATTTAATAAAATATTTAATATATTTATAAATTTAATATTTATAAAATAACTATAACTAT
>NW_015632971.1:0-477 GCF_001515625.1 Sinocyclocheilus rhinocerous
TGAAAAGCGCTGTACAAATAAACTTGACTTGACTTGACTTGACCCGTGAGCACACACGCAGATGCCTGTGTGAAACTTTCATATCCATATATCATCTCGGTTACGTATGTAACCTTGGTTCCCTGAATAGGGAACGAGATGCTGCGATGACGTCATCGCTATGGGAACACCTCCGGTGTGACGAATGTCTGAATCCCTTATACCATCACGCCAATTTATTGGCCAATAGCGCTTAGCACCGCCCCAAGCATACGTCACGTATGCTCAGCGCGCAGCACGCATATATATTTCATCAGATTTTACACTATGACGAAGGAAGAGCTATCGAAGGTACGGAACGGCCAGCATCGCAGCATCTCGTTCCCTATTCAGGGAACCAAGGTTACATACGTAACCGAGATGTTCCCTCTCATAGGTTCACTTCAATGCTATGATGACGTCATCGCTATGGGAACGCTATACCATCTCGCCTGACGT
>NW_015632972.1:0-3250 GCF_001515625.1 Sinocyclocheilus rhinocerous
TTGCTATGACAGCAACTCTGGGATGAGCTTCGAAGAACCAAACAAGCCAAGATCATGCCAAATCATCAACAATCAAATCCAGCTAACTGGGTTAGCAACATACGAAGAACGGGCCCCTGGTCACCAAAGTTCACTGTCCTCCAGAGTTTAGTGCCAGTGCAGAAGGAAATACACAGTTTGATCAGGGTTTGAGCAAAATGCAGCACTCTTTACCAACACACAGCTGCTCAGAATTTGCAGTGTTAAATTCAGTTATAAAGACAAAGAGACACAGATGAGCCATAAACCCCAATCCCAGTATAGAGGGGTTCAGTGAATGTGGTGTTGAATGTGTGTAAGTGTGTGAGTGTGTGTGTGTCAGAGACGCTGTAAAAGGACAGAGTGCCGGCCGACCAGTCCAGATACACTCCTACTCTATTAGAGCAAGACGAAGGGGCTGATATGGTATTGCTTACATTATTGTGACAGACATTGGATCTGTTTTTAGAGTAGAAGAGACTCCAGGATTTGTCATTGTATCCAAACCAACAGTCACTCCCACCTTTCCTGTTGATTCCCTTATATGTCACTGATATAACAACCTCCATTCCACTCCATTCAGCCTCCCAGTAACAGCGTCCAGTCATACTCTCTCCACACAGAACCTGCTCATGGTGATCAAATCTCTCTGGATGATCCGGATATGACTGCTTGTCTTCAACACGCGTTGCCTTTTTGTTACCTTCAGACAGGATGAGTTTAGTGTTTGCTGTGTTTGGATCCAGTGTGAGATCACAGGCATCTGAACAAACACAAAAAAACATGATAAATGTTTGCAATAGATTACAACACCTATAATGTGTGTGAGAGAAAATGAGAGACCTACATTTTCTCAGTCCTGGTGTAAGTCTAAAATAGTTTCTATGGTCCAAACTAGAAAGAGACAAATACACACAAAACAAATGGTAAACTGATTGCTTGAAAAGGGCTTATGGAATGTATATGCACTCTCAAAGAGGATGTGTTAATTAATAACACATTTTTGTGTTATGGCCATTTTAAGCAGAGGTGTAAAATCCAGGTTCAGAAAGTAAAAGTCCTCCACAGTATTTTGTTCCAATCACCTTGGGGAAAAGACTGGGAAAAAGACATTAAATCTCTCAAGATCTGATTAAACAAGTCCACAAACAGCATCACCAGCTTCACATCACTAACTGGATTGACTTTATTTTGTGCCTGCATAATATCTTATTGAGAATTAACAGAGATTTAGATGTTGATTTTTTATTGGTCAAGAAAAGAAGAAAACACGATGCCATCATAATTGTGGTCAAGGTTCGCTTTAGTTTGTCTCTTGACTCTTTTGATAATTTACAATAATTTGCTTCTAAGCAAATGCAATATTGCTTCACAGCAAACATTTGTGCATTGCTGAATCAAACTAGCATTGGGTCGTTCTTGAACGATTCGTTCATTTTGAACGAATCTTTAATGTGACTCGGGAAGAAAGAGTCGTCTCGGGGCGTGATTCGTTCAGTCGCGCATGCGCAACATCCTATAGGTTCTGTACTATTGATTAGTTCATATCTCGAGTCTTCGGGTTTTTCCGAGTCATTCTTTTCTGTTCCTTATAGCAGTTTTGTATTATTTGTAGTGTGATCAACGTTTGCGTTAGTAGTAGATGTGTTAGGGAAGTAACACGTAACATTTTAATTGTATTTTGCTAAAATGAACGAAATGACTCGAAAAAAGATTCGTTAATTTTGCTGAACGAGACTCAAAGGTCCGAGTCGGTAAAATGATCCGAACTTCCCATCACTACTTCAAACCTTGAAGTAGCAGACGAGCTTATACTTTCTGCCTGTAACTCATGATTAATGAACATCATGAAGTGCTCTCTCTTTGGTTTATTGACAAACATTCAGCTATTACAGAACTGCAAAAAAAAAAAAAAGTCATATTAAACAAATGCCACTGTAATGCTTAAATATTGAAAGAGAAAAAAAAGTAAAAAAAACAGTCTCAGCTCAGGCTTTTAGACATGAACACTTATCATATGATCCTCAACAGTGGTGACAATAATTATTCATACTGCAGTGCATGATGGGAGCTTTTACTATGGTGTTACCCAGCATGCATTGCAGCATGAAACATTTTGTTGATTGTCACCATTGTTGAGATTCATATGCTGGTTCTTGATGTCTGTGTGTGTCTAAATAGTATTGGAGTGTCATGAGCATTTTTTTAATGCATTACATAGATTTAAAATTCATTCACTATAACTATTAGAGCAACACTTTCCTTGCATGCTGTAGTTTCACTGGGTTGATTATGCAAAACCTAAACGTATAAATGAAAAAAGAAAAAAAGAGATTTGCTTGACGTAGGGTGTCGTGGGGATTCGTAAACGACAATGGGTGTCGGGACACAAGATTCCATCGTTTCAGCTCGTGTAGTGTGTCATTGTGGACGACAACCGATTCCGCGTCTGCGACGCTTCAAGACATCACGACAGAAAGACTAGCATGTTTAATTTTTTTTCCGTCGTCCACGACGAGTTCTGTCACATTGGTGACGTTGACCAATAGCAGCACAGAAGCTCTTTCATACACAGGTTTCAAACATGGCGAAACGAAAGAGAGATGATGGTGCTGCTAGGTGGAATTATGAGATGGAGGAAAGGTTCGTGGAGCTGTGGCAACAGTACTCCTGCCTGTATGATGACTACCACGACAGAACAAAGAAAGAAAAAAGCCGGCGAACTAGCAATGTTTACACTCTAGTTTTCGGAAGTCAGTTGCTAGTTCCGCCTTCTCAATGACATCACACGCATCATTAAAGTCAGCACGCGATGAATAGTTGGGAAGCAACGTGTAGTGTGATATGTTTCTTGTCCACGACACGATTTTAAGAATCAAAATCGTGTAATCTGACACAGTGACTATCATGACCACCAAAAATATCATGTAGTCTGAACCCGGCATAACAAAACAGTCAAGGGTCAAGAGCCCAACTAAAGCAAACACTGATCTACCTGATGGTGGCATCATTTTAACCAATAAAACATCAACATCTGATCCTCTGTAATTCTCAATAACAGCAGGTGTTCATCACTAATGCACAATCATCATTTAATTAGTCACTTAATTATCTCATTAACTTTAACTATTTGGGGACTTGGGATTTGACTTGAGACTTGCGAGACTTGCTAAAGGAAAGAGCCCGTTGGGGCCCGTTCTTCGTACGTTGCTAACTCAGTTAGCTGGATTTG
>NW_015632973.1:0-451 GCF_001515625.1 Sinocyclocheilus rhinocerous
AAAAAATATTTTGCTCATGCATTTACATTAAATCATCCATTTTGTATATGTCTGAGAAATCAGTGTCAACTGTGTTACTCCCTATAAAACCCACTATAAATCAGCAATGGTTTGTTCCAAAGTCACATGTCCAACATCACCTGATGTATTTTCCTTTTTTGGAGGGAAATTTGAAGACGAAGTCATAACTTCTCTTCAATATTTTATCTAGATTTATCTCTGCACATGTAGTAGATTAATTGACCCGTCAACTGTTATCAACATGTTTTGGTGAACTTGCGTCACATGTTATATTTATAAATATGTAGAGAAAGAATATAAAAACAAAAGTTAATCAAGGTCATGTACTTACTAGTCCAAGGTCAGCAGTTTGCACAAGGCCCTAAAATGGCCTAAATGTCAACGTTGTTACCCATCAACTGTAACACAGTTGACAAGGATTAACACGGTT
>NW_015632974.1:0-1465 GCF_001515625.1 Sinocyclocheilus rhinocerous
TTGTTATTGGAGGTATTAATATCTGACACCAATGAAACAAGCTTTAAGTGTCAATTAAATAAAAGTATTAATTTCTATAATTTCTTCACACAGATTTCACACATTTTAGTCTGGAATATAGTTTGGAAAAAGTCCAACTAGTAAATGTGTTCAAGTTTATGCCACAACAACACATTATCTAATTCAAGAAAGAAACATTACTTACTCGGCATGAAAGATCTCCTCTGCTGGCTCCAGCCGCGCTCGTGTTCTGTTTGTGAGGTAAACAAATCTTTTTCCCCTCAGCACGTCTTCTGAGGTAAATACAAGGCTTTTTCCTCTCAGCCCGTCTTCTGAGGTAAATACAAGGCTTGCACTACCATTGAGAATGAATGTGAAACAGTTTAGGGCCGTTTAGCTACCACGGCCAGCATTTTACCTTTTTTATTAGTCAGAAAATTGTGTTCAAAGCATACAGCAAGCATAGCCTATATGTAAAGAAGCAAAACAAGCGCGTTAAGACATAAACTGTGTTTGAGTGAGTACTGTCGGGCACTTTTGACATATTTTTGTGTGTATTTGATCGTTTGGACGCACACCCGAAGCCCAAAGTGTACTTTGCTTGTCTGTTTTGGACCCCACACACACAACTCAGCCTGGGGAACAGCGTCTTTCATGTGGATTATTGTGCTTTCAACGTTTTATCATGTTAACATGTCCCGCAATTTAGCAACTATTATGCTTTCAACGTTTTATCATGTTAACATGTCCCGCAATTTAGCAACAGTAAAGACTGCATTTTACAACAATCACCGATTGTCCTGATTGTGACGTTAATTTTGGGTTTTAGGGAAAAACTAATGTGCACCGCTGTGAAGGGAAAGTAGCTGCGCTAAACACAGCTAGTTTTTAATAATTTTATCTGATATCTTATCGAAATCAACAATAAAATTAGCTTAATATCACAGCCACAGGCCTAAAGTGTAAGCAGAGGTTTGATTGTTTAGTTCTCTCTTCTATCATCACAATTAAACAGGGCTTTCATGTTGAGCGCTCTGTAGCTCCTCTGCGAATAACACAAATGCATCACAGACAAAAGTCCTAATATTACTGCATATAAAAACAGCGACTCTTGCGAGATAGAAGTGTTTGTAATTAATTTTTTTTCTCTGCTAATTATTATGAATATCCAGTTACTGAAAAACTAAAGCAACTATTTACAGTATTTACAGTGTAGGAAGACACTCAAGGCAGTCACTAAAAAGGTTGGTTTGTTCTCCAACTGGATACCAAAGTCACTGAAACACAGGAAACGGAGAGAGAGCGTGTAAACAAAACAAATCAAACTTGTAACACTGTGTTTACATGTAACACTGTGTTTACATGTTGTATGCACACACATACATACATACATACACACACACACACGCGCGCGCGCGCGCACTCAACACACGCACGCACAAACAAACACACATACTCAATATAC
>NW_015632975.1:0-1042 GCF_001515625.1 Sinocyclocheilus rhinocerous
CTTAATTGTACTGAATGTGCACTTGTAGTGTACTTCAAATCTTAATAGTACATTTAAAAAAACTGTACTTGCAGATCATATAATATTAATGACGTCAAATTAAAAGTTTAACTTTAAAGTACATTTTAAATCATTGTTTTAATAATCGTTTGATGTGCTTCATAGAAATATAACTGTAGTGTGTTAGTTGCTATTAAAGTTAATATTTTAAGCGTACTAAATTGAAACTTCACCATTACAAAAATACTTTGCAATTGTACTTGGTATACTAATCTGTTGCACATGTAAAGAACTTCATTATAATTTTAATTGTAGATTGTTATTCAATATTACATGTAAAGTTAATATATTTTAAATGTACAAAATTATAAAATACATGACATACAAGTTTCAACTGGAATGACATTAAAGTATATTTTAGTTAACCAAAAATGCTTGTCAGTACATTCAGCAGTACAGTTCAACCATATTTCAGAGACAAAATAAATATGAAATTACATATGAAGATGTACTTAAATCCTACTTAAGTGGGTCAAAAAGCACTTAGAATTCTGCATTTAACATGAATTCAATCTATAATACCTTTTAATTTAATTGCAATTAAGTGTAATAACATGCAATTAAGTGTCTGAAAACATTATATTCAGTTTGCACATATTTTTTTAAATTACCCAAAAAGTTAAATACTCTTTTTTTTTTAAAAGTATGCTAAACTAAGTATTTTTCACAAGGGTGTCATTTTCTCATGCTGTCTACGATTAAGCAAACACAATCTGTGTTCTTGATTTAGATTTAAGAGATAAAAAAAATAAGTTGTAGAAGGCAAATACTCTTGAAATGAACCCAGTAACACAACTTGAACATATCTAAAACATTTCAGCATGAGAACTCAGCACATGAAAACAGACATCAAATAGAGTCTGTTCTGATCGACAGACTATGTAAAACTATTTTACATTTCCGTCAAATGGCAAAGACCTACTTCCTGTTGAAGTCAACCTGAATGGAATGATCTATGACAAGGTCTGCCGGACAGACTGGA
>NW_015632976.1:0-540 GCF_001515625.1 Sinocyclocheilus rhinocerous
GAGAGAGTCATCTCATTCCTCACCAGTTTGGCTAGCTGTGCTCCAACTAAGGCGGCACAAAGCTCCAGACGAGGCATAGATTGCTGCCTCTTTGGAGCAACCCTCGATCTGGCCATTATGAAGGAAACGTGAATGTCACTCTCGGATTGAACTGCGAAATATGCCACTGCCCCATACGCTTTTTCAGATGCGTCGCAGACCACACGGCGGCAAATGTTCTGTTCTGCTGTAGTTCTGTTCTACTGTAGTTGTGAAGGCTGTTAAGTAACAGCGAGGAATGGATACTGCCCTGAAATGTTCAAGCTCGCTCTCCCAACTTATCCAGGCCGCCTTAAGGGTTGGTGGTAGATCTGGGTCATCCCAGTCTCTCCTTTTCGCCCACAGCTGCTGGATGATTACCTTAGCCCTGGTGGTAAATGGTAGTACAAACCCCAATGGATCATACTGAGATGCCAACACCTGGTAGGCTGCTCTCATAGTCAGTGCTGCATGCTTAATGGGCCTGTAATGATAGCCAAGGGTATCAGTTGCACAGTTCCA
>NW_015632977.1:0-914 GCF_001515625.1 Sinocyclocheilus rhinocerous
CAGCTTTCAGCTGATGCATACATCTCAATTTCAAAAAATTGACCCATATGACTGGTTTTGTGCTCCAGGGTCACATATATTATGTAAACAAAAACTTTTATTTTTGGATGTGATTAATCGATGTGATTAATCGCGATTATTCATTATTAACGAAGTGTGGCACTGACGTGGGTAAAGATCGGACATGCTGTCCGAGGAGTCGCTGTCCTCGCCGTTGCTCGAGTTCGGGGTCCAGACGCCGCTGTCCTGCTTCCTGCTGGCTCGTCGCTCACTTCCTGCGGCCCGACCCTCACTTCCTGCGGCCTCTTTGGGTCTCTTCTTCTTCTTGAGCTGCACAGGAACGAACTCCACACCCTGCCGGACACACTCCTCGTCTGACCACAACAACACAAGCGCTCAGTAACGTCATGCAGAGCTGTGATGGGTCAAAGAAACGCGGCTGTGTGACTTACACTGCTCCAGAGCCCTCCTGTAGCGTCTGCCGCTGACGTGACGCAGAACATGCTGCGGCACACGGTTGATGTGACGTAACGTGAGCTTGCAGAAGAGATGATCTCTGAGGAAAAACACAATGCAAATATATGAATATGAATTCAACATGAAATCAAAACTAGGGCTGGGCCCCAAAAAAAAAAACACGATTTTTTCCGATTAATCGTTTTTAAAATGATGTAGTGTAGTGTACTGTACTGTAATATAGTGTACTGTAGTGTAATGTACTGTAGTGTATTATAGTGTACTGTAGTGTAATGTACTGTAGTGAACTGTAGTGTAGTGTAGTGACCTGTAATATAGTGTACTGTAGTGTAATATAGTGTAGTGTACTGTAATATAGTGTACTGTAGTGAACGGTAGTGTAGTGTACTGTAATATAGTGTACTGTAGTGTAGTGTAATATAGTGTAGTGTACTGTA
>NW_015632978.1:0-6695 GCF_001515625.1 Sinocyclocheilus rhinocerous
AAAAAAAAAAGTATGTACAGTAATTGTATATAATACACATGACTTTTAATTTTTAATGAATACATGATTCTGGGATTCATTTTATTTATTTATTTATTTATTTTTGGACTTATGCTTCCCATCCTGACTATGATATGAGAAAGCAATAACAGCCTATATGGGTAAGCAAATGCTTCCCATAACCAAGACCCAACCTACTTAAAATATAATAGCAGAATAATACAAACATTCACACGATCTACTCAATGATTGAATATGCTTTCATTACAGTGTATTGCAATCTTGATCCTTATAGGAAGAAAGTATCATTTCATTCTCTGTGCATAGCATCTATCACATGTTACAATTTACTTTATACAATAATTTAAAACCCGTAGTTTGTAAAAATGAAAGAGAAATGACTTTACAGTAAATACATATATTGTATAACTTTACAATATAATAAAAACTGTAACACATGTAATATTTTTGCATTTTTGGAGTAGTTCACTGAAATAGGCAGAAGTGCTGTCACAGTCTTCAGCGGGTGTGCCCAGGAGGGCCACCAGATGACTGTTCTGTGAGCACATGGCTTGTGTTGTGTTTGTCTGTTGCCATGTGCTCTCTCCTGTCTATTGTCTTGCCCCTCCCATCTTGTTACCTCGTTATAGTTTAAGTTGCTCCACCTGTGTCTCCCTCGTTAGCCTCCTCGTTTGGTTCCTATTTATTCTCCTGGTGTCTGTCATCATGTGCTGATCTGTCATTTCTCATTGTGTGTGTTTCGTGGTTTGAGTTTGTTTTTGTTTCATTTTTATTATCAAAATAAATAACCATTTCTCCTGCAATTGAGTCCTCGCTTCATCTCCCCGCACGCACCGTGACAGAACGGATCAGCCAACATGGGGACTCAGCGGAGAATGGGCTCACACCGCCTACCGGTCTCTACTCTCTCCAGCCCCCTCTACCAGCGCATGCTCCAGCTGGAGACCCTGAGCTCCCTCCGGCAACGAGGGACCGAGCTGAGGGAGTTTGCCATGGGGTTCAGGAATGCGGCAGAGGGGCTGGGCTATAATGACTCTGCGCTGAAGGACTTGTTAAATTATGCCCTGGATGAGCCCATGAAGCTGCAGCGCCCCCGGAGGCGGCAGACGAAGCTGCAGTGCCACCCTCTCGGAAACGGAGGAGGATACTAACATATTCTGTTTTATCATGCGTGAATCTTTGATCCACCCTTTTGTGATGAATGACATTTGTTTATTGCTACTGGAAGGCACTGTTCAAGATTGGTGAGGAAAAGTTACATTCTGGCAGGGACACTTTTATTCAGAGTCTGTTATATTAGTATTTCAAAGGCCTCCAATATTATATTTATTTTACAGAAGACTTAATACATATAAGTATGTTGTCACAGTCTTCAGCGGGTGTGCCCAGGAGGGCCACCAGATGACTGTGTTCTGTGAGCACATGGCTTGTGTTGTGTTTGTCTGTTGCCATGTGCTCTCTCCTGTCTATTGTCTTGCCCCTCCCATCTTGTTACCTCGTTATTGTTTTAGTTGCTCCACCTGTGTCTCCCTCGTTAGCCTCCTCGTTTGGTTCCCATTTATTCTCCTTGTGTCTGTCATCCTGTGCTGATCCGTCATTTCTCATTGTGTGTGTTTCGTGTCTGCATGTGTGCAGCTTTAGGCCTGCCTGTCTGTTTTTCCCCTTCGGGGTGGTTTGAGTTTGTTTTTGTTTCATTTTTATTATCAAAATAAATAACCATTTCTCCTGCAATTGAGTCCTCGCTTCATCTCCCCGCACGCACCGTGACAAGTGCTCTCTACTGTGAATATTTGCATATTTGAGTATTGAAGGTGTGGTCTAAACACTTCATGTCATGACCAGCAGCAATGCAGAACAAACAAGAACAATCATCCTGGCTCAACAAAACAATGTGAACTATTTCACAGATAAAGAAACCATTTCTTAAACTCAGTGACCTGCATTTCTGCAAGGCCTCATAAATTTTTTTACACAACTGAGGGATGAAAGTGGTAACAGTAAGCCACATATGCTGTTCATACACAAAACATTGACAATAACCTTGAATGTTACTTCAAGAGAACAAACAAGAAAGAAAAACCCAAACTCATCCGCCAGTTGCCAAAAGCAACACAGACACATTGTCCAACTGACAACCGGCGAACACGTGCCAGCGTATCTCCTCTGTCAGTGGCCACAGAAGAAGAACAAAGGAGCGCTAAAGCCTGAAGCGTGGCCTCTCTCGAACAGTGTAATACGAGGATAAGAAAACCCCATAAACCCCACAGACAAAAACATTAGAGAGGCTGGGATTGCCTCTGTCTGCGGACATGCTGCACCCAGCGCACCGCCAGGCTTTAAACGCCATTCGGTCAGGCTTCAAAGCATAGATATGCCATGACATCAGTGCAGCCAGTTTCGGCTGCTGAACAAGGTGCATTCTGGGGTATTTGGCCATGAATAGCCAGCAGCTGAGATGATGTCTTCTGAGTGCTGGACTAAGAGAAACAGAATGACAGACAGGGGCAGACTGACTGTAAGCAATAACACACAACCCTCTCTTTCAGCCCTTCACTTGAAAAGAATGTTCTGGGTTCAATATAACTTGTGCTTTATTTATGACATGCTGTTCATTACCACAGAAAAAAATAATTAGCTCATCATATATATATATATATATATTATGAAACATGAAAAGTCCTATATAGTTAGCAACAAAACAAAACTGTGCTAAGAGAACTACATTTCTTGAAACAAATAAAAAATATTAAACATAAGCCAGAAATCTCTGGAAAAAAAATCTAAAATTAAATCTAATAATGATAAAGTGAAAACAAACAAATATTACACCAAACTATAAAAAAAAATTAAATGGCTAATTAAATAAAAATTAAATATAAAAAGAAAAATATTATGAAATAAAAATAAAATAAATACAATTAAAATTAAAATTAAAATTAAATTCAAAACCATTCAGAGTCATGCTTGCAATGAAAGTCTAAATGAGCAAGATAATGAATTGAAAAAAAAAAAGATTAAAATTTAAAAAGTATAACTAAACTTGATGTGGTCTAACATATGACAAAAACGCTACTAAAACTTTCAATTTTTGTCACCAGGGTATCAGGATACCACAACATGACTATTTGCAAAGAGAAAAACCTACCTGCAGGACATTTAATAAGGATGTTGATAAACCAGAAGTTTATCTGCATAAAACTAAAATCACACAAAACATGATGATAAAAACAAACACTTTAACAAATTTGATTTTAAACCCTCCATAATTCCCTCATAGTCTTCCATTGTATAGGCATTGATGCAAATGTGACTGTTTGCTTTTGCAAATTATTGTTTTTGGTAATGAACAGCATCTGTGCACTTCACTTGAACCCAGAACATTCAGATCTTAAAATTGATGTATTTATTTACAGTCCAGTCAGCTGCACTGATGTCAGAGGTTTACTAGATCTGTATTGTGTTTTTAATAACAGTCTTCTCACTAATGGTTGGAAGACACATGCACACATAAATACTGAGAACCATGAGCTGTAAATATGGGCTGTCTGTGTTATTCTAGGTTGATGGAATATTGTTAATGGACTGAAACGCAAAGACTATTTGGAAAAGCGCCATAAAAATTGATTTTTTAATAGGTTTTTATGACATGCCCATGAAGCATCGGTGCCTTTGAGTGACACTATTTCAATACATTTCACGTCACATCTGATCTGAAGCCCTGTGAAGGGGAAAGAGGAATTGAACAGGGCAATAGGGAAGAGAGGAATAACTGAGCATTAGGATTGGATAACGTCAATTAATGAATATTAGATTTTTTCGTCTTCATTACCAGCTTTGCTACTGATGATTGCTTTCCAATTGCTGGTGTTTAATAAGAGGCTGATAAAGCACAGAGGAAATGGAAATTAATCGACAATTTCTATTCCGAACACCCACTATGAAACGCCCTGTAAAAACAACCAGACTCATATAAAAATGTCACATCTGACACAGTCACAGCTCCAGGCCTCAGATGGTAAGCCCATGCACCATCTGATTCAAACTGCATGAAAAAAGCACAAGAGATCTCCAAAATGGCAAGTTTCAATCTGATTGATGGCTTTATGCTATTTGTAGGTTTAAACTGTAAAGCAGCAAGTCGTGTCTATAAGGTACCATGTCTTCCACAGTAAGTGCCACTGCAGAAGAAATGGACACACTCAAACATAATTTGCAGCAAATAATATATTAACAAATATATAAAATACATTTACTGGCTATAAACATTTATTACTGGCAATAAAACAATTGTATATTATTTGCTTATTTATATGCGTTGTGTATAACACTTACTAATATACAAAGACATTTATATATAAAAGAAAATTTGCTGGCCATAATTATTTCTTATTGGCAACAAAACTGTATTTTACATTGTGTTTATTTATATCTGGGTGTATATAATGTAATAATAATATGTGTGTGTGTGTGTGTAATTTAGCTTTTTGACTGTACTAAACATAGATATAAAATGTACCTTTAGAATACAAAGCGTTAACGTTGACAGCCTAATCTATATATACACGCACATACATTTAATATACGTGAAGCACACAATAATATAAATATTTATTACTGGTGATGAAACATTTTTACATTATTTGTTTATTTATATGTCTGTGTGTGTGTGTCTGTGTGTGTGTGTGTGTGTGTGTGTGTGTGCGCGCGTGTGTGCATATTTTAAGAACAAGAACATTTACATTCGTAAATAAAATAAATAAATACATTTTATGAATATATTCATTTTTAACGTTTTTTATTTTAATTTATTTTTAATGTATTTGTAATCATTTGTTTACACATATAATAAATTTTTTAAAAACCGTTTTCAAACAGTGCAAAATACAGTTGCAAGGCCTGTATAAATACATAAAAATTAACCCATGATATATGTTATGCACTTTTTTTATGCACTTTTTGATTTATGTTATAAACTTTCTAAGTGAAGAGTCACACAGGCATAGCTGGTTTTTAGTCTGGTCTCTTTTGCAGCTAATTCGAACTGTCAATACTCAAAAGCCTGAGACTGCATTTGACATCACAGGCAATAAATGTTGCTAAGCAGACACATATATGTGCGAACATTGATTTCCCATTGAAAAGATGATTGCATGGCATAGCTGCACTTTACCACGGTCATCTATTATCTCTTGGTTTCAACCATAGGACAGCAAAACCCGCTATTTATGTTGTCATATCATTACCTCCACATTTCTACCATCACACAATACCCTACAAAACCTCACACAGGCCCGACTCCCTTGTAATGGAGCAGGACACGAGTAGTGTCTATACTTTAAGGTCATCTCTGAACACAATCACACTTCCTGTCCTCCCCCACAGCCTCCAGCGGGCTTCGAGTATCCCTCATCCTCACAGAACAGGCCTCCACAGCATCCATCCACCACAACCGCAGTCATGAGGGAGCCGAGCAAGTGGCCACTCAGCTTCCTGTGTGCTATTAATACTAAACGACCTCTCTGGCCCCTCTCGTTCACACGCACACATATGCACACACACATGTCCTCAGAGGATTCCTAAAGCCAATCGATATCTCTCCAGAACATGCTGAACACACTACCTGCCATGTGAGAGTGCAGAGGCCACGAGTCAGGCCACAAGGTCTGATCCAAACATCCTGTTCGGTGCCACAAAGTCGCAATATAGAACTAAATGCACTGAGATTTTACATATAGCCAAGTAGGTCAGGGTTTCTTAACGTGTGAGTCCTGACCTAGATTGGGAATTGAGGTAATGTAGTCCACTGATGAGGCTTTTCATCATTTTCTCCCCTATTTTACAACAGTAAGCATAGTTTTTGCAAAAAGACCATAAAGTACAATTATTTTCCAGAATATACTTTTTTTTTTTTTTTTTAATCATCTGAATGGTGTTGCAACTTCTCAAAAGAGACGTATATAATGCAAGTAACGTCAAGCACACAAAACGTGCAATATGCACACATTTGGATTTGTGCTGAATGAGAGTGGTGGGGGTTGGGGTGTGCCCGAAGCGTGAAACAAATAACGCATTCTACAGAGCCACTAAAAGGTTAGCCGCTTGCTAGCAGTAGCCTGTTGCATTGCAGTACATGAAAGTTCACTTACCACATACACAGAATAAGGAGAAATGTCTGATAGGACCATGGTGAATGATTTGCAGATCCTGAGCACCAATGACAAACATCTAATCTTGTCAAATGTGTGGTAAGTACTGCCGCATGGCATCGTCTATTGGCCCAACCCTAGTGCGCATGACGTCACCGTTTTTTTAGTTTACATGGAGACAATAATGGCATCGTTTTCAAAAGTTTGCATTTTCAGGCCCCTTAAATGCTGTTGTCATTTAAATGAATGGCCAAAATACACTAAAAGTTTTCCATTTTAAGTTGAAAAGGGTGTTGTGTAAATGGTCCCTGATATAGGGGTGTGCGATATATATCGTCTGCGATAATATCGTAATTGTTATTTTAACAATGTGTGATTTGACATTATCGAGTATTTTGCAAAAACCATTCAAAACACACCTACAGGGTGCACGCATACATTACGCGTGTGCGCGTTTAGAGTGCATTCTTTCACTGCATGATTCAGTCTATTAAAATGCATTTAGAATGATCACAAATTCAAGACATG
>NW_015632978.1:6820-35171 GCF_001515625.1 Sinocyclocheilus rhinocerous
AAAAGGTTAGCCGCTTGCTAGCAGTAGCCTGTTGCATTACAGTACATGAAAGTTCACTTACCACATACACAGAATAAGGAGAAATGTCTGATAGGACCATGGTGAATAATTTGCAGATCCTGAGCACCAATGACAAACATCTAATCTTGTCAAATGTGTGGTAAGTACTGCCACTCCATAGTATAGTTCTTGTGATCGCGAATCTCGAAAGTGAAAGTGAAAGTGAAAGTAAAATGAGAGCGCGCAAACGAAAGCGGTTTCAATAGCGGCTCCCTGATGCCCACAATTTATATACAGTCGCCTATACTTACCCAACGATATAATTGCGAGAAAAAGTATTGAAATATTTTTTTTTTATCCTCCCATCTCGTAGGCTATTTATTCCCTTTAGGGTTTCCGTAGTACACTTCATTTCCTTTCCGAACACGGAACTGGGATGCGGTGGATTGCGGGAGAGGGGGTGGATCACGATGTCAGCTTAACATCGTGATGGCTGTCAGCCCAACCCTAATTAGTAATTGTATAGGTAATAGTATGTATTTGTTTGTAAAGTGTAGTTCTAACACACAAACTGTTTGTATAGAACCGAAAAGTAAATTTTAGGGCTGTAGGCCCAACCCTAGTGCGCATGACGTCACCGTTTTTTTAGTTTACATGGAGACAATAATGGCATCGTTTTCAAAAGTTTGCATTTTCAGGCCCCTTAAATGCTGTTGTCATTTAAATGAATGGCCAAAATACACTAAAAGTTTTCCATTTTAAGTTGAAAAGGGTGTTGTGTAAATGGTCCCTGATATAGGGGTGTGCGATATATATCGTCTGCGATAATATCGTAATTGTTATTTTAACAATGTGTGATTTGACATTATCGAGTATTTTGCAAAAACCATTCAAAACACACCTACAGGGTGCACGCATACATTACGCGTGTGCGCGTTTAGAGTGCATTCTTTCACTGCATGATTCAGTCTATTATCACAAATTCAAGACATGGGGGCAGAAAATGTATATTTATAGCCTAACTATTTATAGCCTTCATAGTTCTTTTCACACGAAGAGTGACATTTTTTTCTCCAAAAAGTACCATGATTACAAATGTGATATTGTTTTTTTTATACAACAGTTCAATAAACAAGTTAATTAAAAGACTTACGTTTTAGATTAACATATTGGCTGTTTTTGCGCTTTTTTGCCAACAAAAATAATTTCAAACATATCCACAATGCTGTTTTGCGTCTCTGAGCAACATGAGGGTGTTTCGTTCCTGAATGAATCAATCGTTTAAATGATTCGGTTCAATCGTAATGACTCACTTATTAACAGTCACTTGCTGCCACCTACTGGTTAATATTTAAATAATTTCAAATATCAATATTTAACGTTTTATGTTCAAGTTACTTCAGGTTAAATGCATTCATGTCCTGCAATAAACAGTGTTTAAATGCATCTAAATGCCACTTCAGATGCAGCTTCTGTTTCCTCTGCATTGCAAAGATGAATTTTGTTGATACTGATTTCATTTGCTTGGTAACACCTCAAATGTCTTATTATTCTAATTCACTGATTTAATGTAATTTTACTGAAAAGATAATGCACACTTTTAGAAAAAGATTGGCTTTATAAAGGTAAAAATGCCTATAAAAGGTAAAAATCTATTTAAACGGACTGAAAAAGATTAATTTCTATCAGTGTGAACTGACCACCACACAGAATATGAAGAATATCATAAACTTTAGGAGTTAGTTTAAGGCCTCGTCCACACGGAGACGCGTTTAGCTGTATACGCATAAATTTTGTATCGTATAGGAGTTTCGTCCACACGGATCTGGCGTTTTGGGAGAGTGAAACCGATATTTTTTGAAACCGGGTCCCAGAGTGGATAAATCTGAAAACGCTGCCCTTGCGTTTTCGTGTGGACAGCGAATCCGTATATTTTCTGAAACGATGATGTCATCAGCCCACGTCTCGTCCCTAGTCAGACACCACTACGTCACGTAACAGCAACAACAACGTGAACAAACACTGAACGATTGTCTTTTTATTAACTAACAGTAACACAGATTAATAAATGTATTGTTCCATGTCCGTTTGTATACCGCGCGCAAGGTTTATGCGCATAGTCCAAGTCTTCTTCTCCATTTTTAGTGTATCTCTGTAGCAGAATTACAGCGCCACATGCTGGTCTGGCATGTATACTACATCGTTTTGTGTCGGTTTTGTGGTTTCGTGTGGACGCTGATATTTCGAGACGAGGGGAAAAAAAGATCGGATAGGGAAAGCTCTGGCTTCGTGTGGATGTAGCCTAAGATATCAGCACAATAACACACTCAACAAAATATCATCTAATTATCGTTATCGATAAAATCTCAGAAAATATCGAGATATTATTTTTTGCCAATATCGCACACCCTATCCCTGAAATATTGTAAGTTTACAGAGTTTATAATGTTCGTAAAATGTAACCTGTATTTAGCTTCATTCATGCCATTTCGCGTAATTACCGTAATTTCGAGATGACAACATGTGACGTTTTACTCATAGCTGAATTGTGTTTCCATGGCAACACTATTAAAGCCTAAGTGTTCAGAACTCGTAATTGCAACTTCTCTAAGCTATTAATGTTCCGAGAGCTACGACTTGGACCACATGACCACCATACCACCTGACTGCCGCCTGATTAATTTAGGCCAGGGGTCGGCAACCTATTGCACACGTGCCAACAGTGGCACGCAGAGGGATAATCACTGGCACGCGAGTAATGGTGAAAACTGCATACCAATGTACATTTTGAGGTTATCTTTCCATATAGTCACACAACCTGGAGCTATAAATATTATTAAATTGTGAGAATTAACCTGCGCTAGACTACAGATGCGCGTGGCTCCAGCAAACCATTTGCGCAAGGATCAACGCTGTGACGTGCTAATCCCCTAATTTAGGCACTACTTAGGTGCTACCTCAGAGTATGAGGATGTGGGACAACTTGGGGATGTCACGTGTTGTCATCTCTGAATAGTGGTAATTATGACATGGTGTGAACACAGCTATATACATCATTTCTGAGTGTGATCAAAGTGATAAGAACTCATCAAAATCAGTTTATGATCAAAACCAGAACAAATATCTTAGGAAAAGAAATCTTAAAAAACTTTAAAGGATAGTTTACCCAAAGATGAAAATTCTGCCATTAATTATTCACCCTCATGTCATTCCAAACCTGTAAGACCTTCGTTCATCTTTGGAACAAAAATTAAGATATTTTTTATGAAATCCAAGAGCTTTCTGACCCTCCACAGACAGTAAGGGAACTACCAAGATCAACGCTGTGACGTGCTAATCCCCTAATTTAGGCGCTACTTAGGTGCTACCTCAGAGTATGAGGATGTGGGACAACTTTGTGATCTCTGAATAGTGGTAATTATGACATGGTGTGAACACAGCTATATACATAATTTCTGAGTGTGATCAAAGTGATAAGAACTCATCAAAATCAGTTTATGATCAAAACCAGAACAAATATCTTAGGAAAAGAAATCTTAAAAAACTTTAAAGGATAGTTTACCCAAAGATGAAAATTCTGCCATTAATTATTCACCCTCATGTCATTCCAAACCTGTAAGACCTTCGTTCATCTTTGGAACAAAAATTAAGATATTTTTGATGAAATCCAAGAGCTTTCTGACCCTCCACAGACAGTAAGGGAACTACCAAGTTCAAGGCACAGATAGGTAGTAAGGACATCAATAAAATAGTCCATATGACACAGAAGAGAAGAATTTGTTGAATGATCGTTACGTTTTCTTTGCACACAAAAAGTATTCTTGTAGCTTCATAACTGTTACGTATCCGGTCCATGAACTTCCGTCTGCTAGCCATCAGAGGTCACCCTTTCCATTTTCATTGACTCTCGCACTACACACTGTTGCATATCACCCCGGACTACATATCCCATCAGCCATTGCACTGATTGCACACAGCACTTATTGCACACAGCACTGATTGCACACAAGATGAGTAATTAATGACAGAATTACATTTTTGGGTGAACTACGCCTTTAATTCAAAGGGAATACAAGTTGTCATTCCTCACTGACAGATATTTGCTCTTGTTTCAAGCAGAAAATCACATCATTTTGTTTATTTCTCAGAAAACAAGACTTCATGTCTGCAGTTTGCATCTCAAGTAAATTTAGCTTGATTTAAGGATGTTCAGATAAGCTTGATTTAAGGATGTTCAGATATTTGTATTGGAAAACAAAACAAAACTACAGAGGAAGATTCTTTTTTTTTACAGTGTATGCAACAATGCCATGACTTTATGAATTTAAGTCAGATTTAAGATTTAAAGGCGTTCATTTGTGGAAGGGTGAATTAAGACTATTTATGACCTGCAGAAACCTGTTCAACAGAATAGGAAATAGCTACTGCAAGTGCAACTAATGAAGAGCTCCTGGCAGCAAACCCTCAAGATTATCTGCTTTTTGGAGAGGAGACAGAGGAAGACAAAACCCTGTCATGGAGGATCACTGACGAATTCAAATCGTGCTTAAGCGTTGCATGTGTGAACTCAGGCTCTGGCACGGTACATAAACGTAAGAGCAGGAATGCAGCTCCATGACGTGAACAACCGCTCCCCACTGCTCTCCACATATCAAGGCACTGCAGTGTATGTTAATACGTGTGAGAAAGTGCATCCACACGCTCAGAATCTCAGCATAAATGAACACAGAGAAAGTCTACGACAATCACATAGCCTTGAGTCTTTTGTAAGAGTGATGCTGTGGAGAGGAACACGACGCAAAAGATGTTGCCGTCACGAGTGCGTGATGCTCCTCTAGAGCGGGAGGAGGACAGCAGCGGCACAGAACAGCCTTCTGGTCATTTCTGTGGCAGTGCAAAGGAGGGTGGGCGGCACTGCAGAGAAGCAAAAGGACTGATTATAAAACCTGTCTATGTCACAGAAAAAAAAACATTTCCTCTTGGGCAGCGCTGAGCCCGTGACGCAGATATGGAGAGTTCTAGACTCCTGTTTGACGCATACGGCAGCCTAAATACAGGTTAACACGCTGCAGTCTGATTCATAAGCGCATGAGTGTGTGTATGAGAGTGAGAGTACATCCAGACAGCCAATCAGAGAGGCAGAGTCCACTATCATCACCACGACTCAAAACAACAACATTGCCGTCTGCCCATATTTGGACAAGTTCTTATTCTGAGTGGATGGTAATAAAAAAGTGCAATGTATAATATTTATATATACAGTTATGAGTCCCCAAGCAATTATGACTAATATTATTGAATAATGAGTGAATATTTTAGATTATGGTAGCAAATGAGATGTATCAAAATTATACAGTAATTATTTTTAATTAATAAAACTAAATGTAAATGTAACATGGTGGGAAACTCATCACGTGAACTTCTGAACAATCTCCTCTTACTTTGAACTTCAACTTTAAAAATATTTTTCTTTGTGTTTTCAAATTACTTGTATATATTTGTCAGACCTTGCACTAATAGTCAAGCCCCCCCCCCCCTAAAATTGGTTTCTTTTTCATGACTGAAAATGCAGTGGGACATGTTTGTTACCATATTTTAAGAATGACCATAATTTTATATAATAAATAAAGCACATCATAACATTCAAGTTATAAGTCTGCTCTTCTCATCCTAAAATCTGAGCTGTGTTTGAAGCCTAAACAACAAAAATATCCACATCTATGTTCGCACTGAACCTTAACTATAGTGAAATCACATGACTGCATGGCCTCTCGTGACTTCCTGATCAATATTTTCCCCAGTAAACCAATCCAACACAGGGCTGGCTGTGAATGTGCAGTGATCAGAGCTTAAACAATCATGACACTGCTGGGCAATGACAATTATGCACATTTGATGAACTGCTGACCTGGCTGCCGTCACTGATACGATCACATGTGATAGATGTCAAACTCCTGACCCCATCTTTCTGTCAGAGAAACCCATGTCACCAGTTACATACGCATACTCTTTGACACATTCTGACACTGAACCCCTCTGGGTCACTAATTATCCCCATGACCTTTGACCCGAAGCTGGATACAGTCCACCTTCTTCACACTGCACTAAAGTAATTTTATTAATTTGATTCTGTACGAGAAAATCAGCATTACAATTTACTTTCTGATAAACACTGTTGGGCCCATGCATGTTTTAGTGCATGCTTTTTTATATAATCTTAATGTAATAACTTTCTGATGAAAATAAGGCTATTAGGGCAAAGAATGTGTGTGTGTGTGTGTGTGTGTGTGTGTGTTGTGTGTATGTATATATATACACACACACACACACACACACACACACACACTTTTTACATTTGCAGATGCATTTATCCAAGAAGACTTGCATTACATTTAAAGGTAAACAGTTTATAATTTTACACATTCCCTGGAAATCAAACCCATGGCCATAAACAAAATGTTTTAATGTGTTTTTTCTTTGAATTAGGTGATGCAAAATTTGGCTAGAATATGGAAAGTTTACGCTATGATATTATATAATTAGTCTATAGGGAATTATAAGTTGTTTTCACATACATGCCTTACTGTACAGTACAAGGTTATGGGTTTTTGCTGTACAAAATGTAGCAGAGAACATGCCAAGATATATTATTATAATATGTTATATTATATTATACATATATATATATATATATATATATACACACACACACATATATATATATATATATATATATATATATACATACATACATATATACCGGTCAAAAGTTTGGGATCAGAACAATTTTTAATGTTTTTTTACAGGAGTTTCTTTTGCTCATCAAGGCTGCATTTATTTGATCAAAAATACAGGAAAAAATTTCTTCAGACACTGACTGCTAGAAATTTTGGGGACTTTAGGGACAAATTAGAATTATTATCTGAATAAAAGCATCTACCAAATAAATACAAGTACAGATATTCTACAATATTTGAATATCTGGCATTCATGAGGCCTAATAAATGGGATAATGTACAGATAGCTGGTCAAAATAAACCCTCAGAGGGTGATCAAGACCCTGACACAGAGCAGAGAGGTCTTACATGTCCGTAATGTATATTATCGCTTACATACATGTATGCATTTCGATCTCGCTCTCTTTACACGCCACCACACCCCTATCCACACACACACACTCACACACACACCTACTAGCTGCACCCATCCATGGTCTACACTTCAAACGCAGGCTGCGCAAGGTGGGTGGGGCCTGCTGCAGTGGCAGACAGGGGGAGGGGGTCGTGTGGGCTTCCCCATATGAGCAGGAGCCATGCGGCGGGTCTCCCCTCCTCCCACACACAGCCACAACCCATGAAAATCAGCCCTCCGTCTCACACATCTGCCATAAATGAAACATCCGTATGCTTCACTCGCTTCACATCGCATTTTAACCAAGAAGCGGCAAGCTACACTAACGACAAATTGTGGATATGCGCCATTTCTGTCAAATCAACCCAATTCCCTTGTGGGATGAATGAAGGAAGGTAGGAAGAAAGGAAGCAAAGTAGGAAGGAGGAAAGGACATTAAGGAAGATGGAAAAAAGGAAGCAACAATTTTAAAAAAGAATGGGGAGAAAGGGGAGAATGGGTTTACTTGACAAAAATCAAATAATGAAAAAAAGAAGAAATAAACATAAATAAATCAATAAACAAATAATAAAAACAGTTAGTAAGTAAGTACCCGATGTAGGGGACAGTGGATACTCAGGCACTAACCAATTAATTAAACTGAATAAAATAAAATAAAAATAAAATAAAATAATAAAAAAAGAAACAAAAAAGAAATTAAAAAAAGAAATTAAAAAACAAAAATTTAAAATAAATAAAAAGACAAACAAATAAATTACCATATGTAGGGGAGAATGGGTTTACTTGACAAAAATCAAATAATAAAAAAAAAAAAAAAAAATTTAAACAAAATGAAAAATAAGATTAAAGAATAAAAATGAATCAAATAAAAATTTTAATAAAATAAATTAAAAATACATTTTAAAATAACGTTTTTTTCAAGCACTTGACAAATATAAAATCATTAAAAATTATAAAATAAAATAAAATAAAATGGAAAATAAAATTTATATTATGGGGTGTAACGGTACACAAATATGATGGTTCGGTGTGTACATCGGTTTTGACTTCACGGTTCGGTATGATTTCGGTACAGCAGGCGGAAAATCTAAACATTTTATTTTTATTTTATTAAACAGTGTTTTACTGAACAAATTGTTCTTTTTTAAATTAATTATAATAAAAAATTTCTTAGGGACGAAAATCTATCTCAGCTTATGCTCTAAACTATAGGGAACGCTTTTACAGTACTATAAGGTTACAATTACCAACAGAGCCCAAACTTAAATTTAGTTACTATTTATTTTAAATATAATAATCAAGACTCAGCTTTAAAAAAAAGTATGCAAACATGTAAATTGCACAATGCAATTTTTAAATACATTTTTAAATGATAAAATTTGTTGTTGAAATGTATTCATTTACACAGTGGTTGTCATAACCCGTTTCATAACAAATTTATTTAAACACATTAAATAATTAAGACACCACTAACAGGTAAAGTAAAATATGATGAGTATATAGGCTAATATTCACGAAATGCTCTTCTCTAGACTTCATTTCTCTAGTGAGCTGTGCACACTGATGACTTGCCTGAGGTAAATGAAATGCTATGTGCAATTTTGTTTACAAGCTGTTTTACTGACATCTTTCCACATTTGAAACACTGATTGAGCGATTACATGAGGCATGAGATGTTCGTTCATGTTTATTTCGCCTTAAAACTAGTAGTAAAGAGGAAGGGATGATGGCACTCCAAAATTTTCGGTACAAATACGTGTACCGTTACACTCCTTATAGAAAATATATGATACTGAAATATTATTACTGCAAGCAGGTTTTCTGTCAGGACCATTATCCACTAACAACATTTTTGCAAAACCTGCATTACAGTGAGAAAGATTCATAAAATAATCTAAGCTTAAATGTGCCACATAATTGGTAAAAAATGATCAGTGACCTTAAAAATAAAAATATAGTAGCTTCTAACTTTCATTACTGCACCTCAACTGGACAGGCCAAGTTTCTGATCAACGAATAGGCATTGTTGGTGCTTAAACATGGACAGTAATACATTGCTACAATTGTGCCATCCTAAAATATACAGAACAAGCTGCTTTTGCAGCTTACACCCAAGTCAACAAAAATAAAAAAAATGACCCTATTTACTTTCTTAATACATGTTTCTGGTCTTATTGTAAATTTCATCAGTGGATGTTATTACAAAATCTAAAAATTATTTGTCTTTGTAATCATTAACCAAAATATAATAATCTACTCTTCCTCTTAGGGAAGAAAAAGTTTTCTTTTTCCTCTGACGTCACTTTGGCTGAACAGACTATTGTATAAAAGCTTTAGCATTGTTTTAGCAACCAAGCATACAGTATGGCCCAACATTTTTCTCATTGAATATAATGTTTTACTTGACAAAAATCAAATAATAAAAAAAAAAAAAAAAATTTAAACAAAATGAAAAATAAGATTAAAGAATAAAAATGAATCAAATAAAAATTTTAATAAAATAAATTAAAAATACATTTTAAAATAACGTTTTTTTCAAGCACTTGACAAATATAAAATCATTAAAAATTATAAAATAAAATAAAATAAAATGGAAAATAAATTGAAAAATGAAATACATACATAAAGTACCAGTTGTAGGTGACAAGGGATTTTTCAGATACCTGACCAATAAACAAATAAATTCATACATTTTTAAGGGACAAGAATTATTTTAATTCATTAATCTTGAATAATGCTTAACCCTGGAAAACAAAATGAAAAAACACACAAAGCCCACACGCACACAGGTTATATGTGCCTTTTTTTTGTTTTTTTGTTTTTGTCAAATTAGCTCAATTCCCTTGTGGGATGAAGTTCCCACCGCGTTAAAAACAGCAGAGTGATTCGGTAGACCTCACCCAGTTATGTATAGTTATGTTTGCGTGTAAGGCGACCTGGGCACCGACAGCTGTTAGCTGCGAGCACTAGCTAGTGTTACAGCCCACTGCGCTCTTACTCAGCGTGGTCCAGTTTAGAGGGAGACCTTACACCTTAGTGTAATGACAGCTGCCAGGGAACACTCTCAGGGGAGCGGTGCGTGTGTTTGGAGGGGCGATGGGTTCGAAGAGAACATCTATTTCACACTTGATCATGCTAGCTGAACGTAAGCAGACCAGCCCCGGTGAAAAAGCACCAGCAGCGATGGCTGTCAAGCGCAGGGAATTCCTGCAGCCTTAAATGCTGAACGACATTTAGGGCTGTTAATCCCGACATATCGAACACTCATTATTCAAATGCGACAGGAGGTGTTGCCATGTCAATCACACCGTCCTGTCCTGTGATATCAGCAGTCGCGCTGGCGATGACATTTGGTGGGGGAGGGGATGGGGAAAACGGGAATGCAGAAAGGAAGGAAGGGTGCAATTAGGTAGAGAAAAAGGATTGTTCAATTATACATGATCCATGCTGGTCTAAAGCAAACACTATTACACAGCTAACATTATACCTGCAATGCTAAAGTGGATCATAGAGTTTATTCCAAACAGATGTGACTGATGTTCAGCGTGTTAAAGAGGTGAGGATAAGGCATAATAACTGCCTCACAAATGGATAGGAGTTAAGATGAAGTGGGCAAATGTTTAGAATCGCTTATATCGCTGAGACAGCTAGTGTCCACTTCATCTGACACTCCCACACATAAATGTAGAGGAAACCTGTGAATAAATCAGCATGCACACATCTCTAGCTATCTTCCCTGTTAACCTTAGCCTAAACAAACATGTAATATTGCTCAAACTATAAGCTATTAGAGGTGCTGTAAGCAATTTAATGTAATTAATTTTAACATCTTGCAAACAAATCCCCACATAGCTTCTCTCCAAACCCTGTCCTCTTAAGAAATTATGGCAAAGCCGAAGTTATGAAATAAGTTAAGTTTGTTTTGCAACTTTTTAAATTCATTTTAATACTTTTATTCAGTAAGGATCCAATAAATTAATCAAAAGTGACAGCAAAGTTATAACGTGACATTAGATTTTATTTTTTCAAATAAATGTTATTATTTTGAAATTTTTTTTTTAAATAAAAAAATCCTGAAAGAAGTTTCCACAAAAATATTAAAAATATAGGTCATGTGACTTACAGTAAGTAATGGCTGCTGAAAATTCAGCTTTGCATCACAGGAATAAATTATAATGAAAATATATTAATGTAGAAAATGAATGTAGAAAACTGTTGTTTTAAATTGTAATAATATTTGCATACAAGTTTTCTTTTTCCTCTGACGTCACTTTGGCTGAACAGACTATTGTATAAAAGCTTTAGCATTGTTTTAGCAACCAAGCATACAGTATGGCCCAACATTTTTCTCATTGAATATAATGTTTTAATTGGAAATGCATCAATTTACAGACGTAAAATGGGTTGCAAATAGAACTTTTAACCTCTAAAACGGTATGTTTTCCTAGTACAATCAACTTTCTGAATATCACAAAAGATAAGCGTAATTCCTCTAGATGTGACTCATTTAAACGCTGACTTGTTGCAGTAACACCCATGACTAATGTTTATCAGAAACATGCAGTTCTGACTAACACAACGGATTTCCAATAACAATAACACCACCAGCACCAGCTGCTCAGTTCCTCGATATCAAAGTGTAAACCAGGAAAGTGTTTTCCACATCGCTTCCAACTCCATTCATGGCAAGTCTTCCAGGCGATGTCATTATTTCACACTCAAAACAGACTAAGAATAACACAGCTAACAAGAGAACTGAAAGCATCCTTATATGGCCAAAGAGAACAGGGCCTTACGCCAGGCCCGACATTAGACCTCAGTGCGGGGGCCCGTGCGCCAGAACGACTCAAATCAGGGACCACGAGCCTGTGACTGGGGGAATGTGACACTGGAATGCGAAGATCGGGAACTTGGCGTGAGGGACACGCGAAGCATTCGGTCTTAGATAAGATCATGTGTGACTCCCGGCCTTCCTATGATTCCATTGTGAGGTCGGATGATTACAGAAGGGCTGTGACAGAAATGCTGGAGTCACATGGCAATTATTTTTGCAAATACTGATTTAGAGAGCACCGCTCTGTCCACGTCAAGGCTGGATATGGTTACTTATCAAATGTCAACTGCTTCTAAAATGTTAGCATGAAGCTAGAGAGGTTTAGCAAATCCAGAATTAAACATCAAATATGTGTTGAAGCAAGGTTTTCAACCTTTCAGACCCACTAAGAACCTCAGCAAACTCAGGAACCCAAAACACAGATACTTTAAGATACTGTATAAAAACATTTTAATATGGTTCTCTCTTAATAAAAACACCATTGATGGTCGACCAATAGGGTTGGTTCAATTTTAGAACTGGTTCAAAATTTCTAAGAATTGTGGATTCGATAAGACGCGCATTTTGATTCCACTTATCGATTCGGTTTCCCCATTTAAATGTGATTTTGAACTGTTCAAGCGCAAGATGATGCTAAAGAAAACTTAATTTGGCTCTTGCGCTGTTTTCTGTGCAGCACACACACATACTAAATACTGAATTCCATTCACTTTCATGGACATCAAGTGTTTGAATGGACAAATACACACAAAATTATGTCAAAAGTGTCTTAAGTGAAAGTAAACAGTCGCGAAAGAAACCGAATGTGTAACATATATAAAGTATATATTTGATCTGTGCATTAGGTCTTAAAGTGACAGCAGCCTATTCCTGTTGCTGTCTGTGCCATTAATGTAAAAAAAAAGAACAAAAGAAAAATCTTTCACTGATCTTGAATGAATAACTTTTGTAATGAGGATTAGTCTATATTTTATTTCTAAAAAGAAAACTATGCAGTGATATTTCACATTTCATTACAATTTATGTACCGAACTTTGTTCAGTTGCATTTATTTGAGCTATTGATAATTTGTTTGTTCTTATTTTATAACTGAATGTTTACTTGTCTTTAATAATGTTAGTCTAGTTTTTGTTGTGGTACTTTTGTTAAAACCACAGATAAAAGTTCCTCATGTAAGTGAAGAGTTTGATTCCAAAACGCGATAAACGCCATTTAAAAAAAAATTGAGTTTCCGCCAAAATCAGTATTGTATCTGGTCGGTATTGAAAAGTCCATTTTTAATTTTACGCAAAATGCGATATCCGCCGAGTTATTCTGTCATGTTTTCTCCCTTTTTTTCCAAACCGCGACAAACGCCAGTCTCCATTTTCTGCAGAATGCGATATATCCGCTCAACCAATCACAGCGCCTCATTCCACACACTGTAGACAGTAATGGAGGCGCTTTGAATACACCCGGCTTCCTAGTTTTCCTCATCTATTTTGTACTTTGTAATCAACAAACAAACTTAGGGCTGCACGATAAATCGCATGTGATTGTCATGCGCATCTCGTCAGTAAAGCCGGTTCTGTGAATAGTAAACTCCATCACGTGCTTTCAGATGGAGCGGCATTTAATACACAGAGCCATAGATCACTGCTATATCGCGTTCATAATCGCAGATGAGTCACATTCGATTATGAACGTGATATTGTTTAGCTTGTCAGTGTGTTTTTATTAATACCATTAATGTTTCTGTTAATACAGCGTAGGCTATAGCACTAGTCAACTAAATGAATGTAGCATAGCAAAGATTAATGCACTTTTGGAAGTTGAATGTAAGGGAAATGTCATTTTGGAATTTCTGTGGTTTAATGTGATATTGTTGTTCATGTATGTTCATGATGAAATTTTCTTTTATTGTTGTAATTAATTTATAGCATTAAGAAGAAGACCTGTTGAATTCATTTTGGGAGCGATGACTGATTGAATGTATTTTTAGTCCAGTGCCTGCATATAAGATTAGTATTGACCAAGTTCAGAGGCTGTCATATGTGGATCAACTTACTATGTTGTGTATTTTCAACAGTTTCAATATGAAAAATAACTTTTAAATTGATTCAATGGATGTATTGCATTTTGGGGAAAAAATTAAATTTTATAATAAATATTTGACAATCAAAATCTGGATTTGAATTTTTAATATTATTACAACCTAAATATGCTATGTGAAAGTTTGAAACAGAAAATAGTGGTTTTCATCTTGCCACTTTCTTGGTAAAGAAAACACATTTTTACTCAAATTAATCAAAATGGATTTATAGCGTTTTGGAACCAAACTCTTCAAGTGTTCTTTAGGCTGCTGATTTTTGTTCATGATATTCACCTGCAAAAGAATGTTTTACAAAAAGACACAGATGATATTTAAATGTTTGATTTTCTTTTTAAAAATACCTTATTGGAATTGAAATTGGGAATCGCTAAGAATCGTAAGTGATAAGCAGATTCATAATTGCTAAAATTTAAACAATAACCCTATCGACCAGCATGTACCGCTAAATGATTTTGTCTTGTTTTCCATTAAACATATCTTAAATCCTTAAAAAATTAGATACATTTATTTATGAAGCAATTCTTGAATGTAAATAAAATGGATAAAAAATAAAAATGCACAACCATATGAAGCATAAATCATAGTGATAACCATTTTTGAAGCACTCCCTGTGCATCTTGTTCATACTGAAAGCACTATTTTGTTTTGATCTCCTTTCTGAAATGGTTCTGATGTTGAAGATACGGAGGAACAGAGAATGAGATATGTGATTATTTATATACCATGCTATTTCAACTGTACTGTAAAGTAAATCAAAGAATCTTTTTTAGATTTTTGGACCATCAAATATGGGAATACCATAAGCGAAATAACTTTAGATTAACATAAGATTTTGGAACTTGTTTTCATAAATATATGAACTCTGTATTTGAATGACATCTTATCTAACTGCATTCTTTTTAACTTTAAACATGACTAACCACTTGCTTTTAACTAAACAAAATAAAAAAATGATTTATAAAAAAATATCCCAAGTTCAGAGGCTGTCATATGTGGATCAACTTACTATGTTGTGTATTTTCAATAGTTTCAATATGAAAAATTGCTTTTATATTGATTCAATGGATTTATTGCATTTTGAAGAAAAAAAATTGTCATGGATTTATTGCATTTTGGGGAAAAATAATAACATTTTATAATAAATCTTTGAAAATCAAAATCTGGATTTGAATTGTTATTGTTATTATAACCTAAAGATGCTATGTGAAAGTTTGAAACAGAAAATAGTGGTTTTCATCTTGCCACTTTCTTGGTAAAGAAAACACATTTTTACTCAAATTAATCAAAATGGATTTATAGCGTTTTGGAACCAAACTCTTCAAGTGTTCTTTAGGCTGCTGATTTTTGTTCATGATATTCACCTGCAAAAGAATGTTTTACAAAAAGACACAGATGATATTTAAATGTTTGATTTTCTTTTTAAAAATACCTTATTGGAATTGAAATTGGGAATCGCTAAGAATCGTAAGTGATAAGCAGATTCATAATTGCTAAAATTTAAACAATAACCCTATCGACCAGCATGTACCGCTAAATGATTTTGTCTTGTTTTCCATTAAACATATCTTAAATCCTTAAAAAATTAGATACATTTATTTATGAAGCAATTCTTGAATGTAAATAAAATGGATAAAAAATAAAAATGCACAACCATATGAAGCATAAATCATAGTGATAACCATTTTTGAAGCACTCCCTGTGCATCTTGTTCATACTGAAAGCACTATTTTGTTTTGATCTCCTTTCTGAAATGGTTCTGATGTTGAAGATACGGAGGAACAGAGAATGAGATATGTGATTATTTATATACCATGCTATTTCAACTGTACTGTAAAGTAAATCAAAGAATCTTTTTTAGATTTTTGGACCATCAAATATGGGAATACCATAAGCGAAATAACTTTAGATTAACATAAGATTTTGGAACTTGTTTTCATAAATATATGAACTCTGTATTTGAATGACATCTTATCTAACTGCATTCTTTTTAACTTTAAACATGACTAACCACTTGCTTTTAACTAAACAAAATAAAAAAATGATTTATAAAAAAATATCTCTATTTTTCTAAAAATATCTTAGAAATAAAACTGGAATATCTTATAAATGTAATTATTTGTGCGAGTAGATTACATACAAAATCACTGCAAAGACGCGAACAGACGTCAATTTGCGCCGGGTGACGCGACTACGATATTCAACTCGAGCAGGAAATTCGCACAATGCATTGTCGCACAAGCTAATCAGCGAAGAGCTTACTGACATGTCCGGTTTAACACATCTGGTTGTATCAGAAAATGGAAGAGAGCATTATGTTTTTATTAGTGCAAGTGATGCGAAAAACATCCCTCGAGTGATCTAAAGCAAGTAACGTGATGCAAATATTCATTTAGCTTTTGGTGTGCATACATCATTATGCATTGTTGCTTCTCAAAATGTCATGTAAATTTACTGACAAACTTCCCCATAGTTCTCAAATAAACTTCCTTAAGTCAAATTCATTTCAAATATGATACGTTAAAATGTGTTGTAACAGGTTTGATGTCACTGGTTGGTTCTCATTATTGCTAGTGTCACGAATCCGGTCCATGCACTTCCGTTCGCTCACCACCAGAGATCACCCGCTCACTACTATGGACTATCTTGGCCTATTCAGATACTGTTTGCCCCTGCCTGGACCTTTGATTTGTACTTGGATTTACCCCTCTAGTCTCGCCCTGTTAATTCTCTTCGCCGATCGTAGACCCACGCTAGCCCTAGGAATATTCTTGTGTCTTGTCCTCTATATACCCGTTGCCATTATCTGACCCTTGCCTGTCTCTAACCATGTCTATGAATAAAGCCTTGCATTTGGATCCGCACGTCTCATGTCTCGTCAGCCCCGTAACAGCTAGCAAATGTCTTTAGAAGACTTGTAAGATGTTTCTCCATATGGGTATATGTATATAACATCAGTGTGCATAAATAATGACAAATATCAACATTTTTGGATGAACTAACCATTCAATGCATAAACACTATCAATACTAAATGCAAGTAAAGTCCTGGTTAGAATGGATTCATCTTGTTAGTTCTTCGCCAGATCTGTGCTCAATCCCAAATATTTTATATTTCAACGTGATTCTCAATCCTGCTGCCACCAGCTATCAGAGTGACATTACCATGAATGTCAGTGCCACCTAGTACTGATAGTACTGCAAATATTCAGATGAGATGTAATCAAAGGCCTGGAATGTAAACATCTGCATGTTCTCCTGCTTTGCTGGCGGCAGGGCGGGTCGGATCATTCCGATCAAATTTGTGTCGAGACGCTGTACCCAAACCAAAGGTTTGTTAGTGCCTGAGGCTAATTCTGTACTGACAAATCTTTGAAGGTGTCATCTCTCAATTTCCATAGCAACGTGACTCCCAACACCTGTCTGGGTGTCTCCGGCACAGCACGGGCCACCCCTGCGGATCACATGACCAATGTTTCTCATTAGCCGCGGCCCGTCTGATCTCCCAGCATGACACTTTGGATTCACCGTAGCCTCTGCTCCAGTAATCACAGAACACAGCTGCCAAAACAATTACAGCTGTGCCAGGAGACCCGAATGTAAATATCAGGACCTGTTGAAAAGGATGAAATATAAAATGCATAAGGCATAATTTTTAGTGATAACCGTTTTTGAAGCTCTCGCTGTGCATCTTATTCATACTGAAAGCAGTTTTTTGTTTTAATCTGTTTTGAAATTGTTTTGGTGCTGAAAAGATGGAGAAACAGTAAAAAATACAGTTTCAAAGAATATAATGAAAAAAATTATTTTTCTGTTTTTTTGCGGTCATACTGTGCAGTGTTATGTTGAACTATTTATATACTATTATAGTTTTTATTAATATTTTCAATTATCTTCTATTTTATATTTTCATTTTTATTTTTTTTTCAAATCTAGTTTTAGTTGTAAGTTTGAAAAAAACTTTCAAATTTTCACTTTTTGAGATATTTATCAAGTCATAACCGCGGATGACTTTTATCCATGTTTATGACTTATCTCAATATCTCAAAAAGCACATTTTTAGATTATTAAGCTGGAAAAGCATGGAAATTGCATTGATTTGGATATTTTTATTTTTTTATTTTTTTATTTTTATTTATTATTTCTGTTTAGCTTTAATTTATTATTATTTAAGTAATTTATTATTACTTCAACTTAGACATTTCATTTCAGTTAGGAAACAAAGGGAACATTTCTAATTTTATTTTAAAATTTTTAATGTAATATTCTGTTTCAGCTTGGTCAATTATCAAAAACAATTTTAAGAGTTTTAGTTAACACGAACAACACTAATACTGTGGTTTCTTATAAGTATAATTATAAAAAGTTTAGTTTATCATTTACTCACCCTTGTTGTTCCAAACACACACTGTAAAAAAAAAATCTGTGACATTTACGGTAAAATACCGGCAGCTGTGGTTGCCAGGACTTCACCGTAAAAAATATGGTAGCAACATTTTAGGTTTTACAGACTTGACTTACTTTCACAATAAAATACCGTATTTCATTAACTGATGTAATGTTAATAAGAAAAAACGAAGAAGAAACATGTTATTTCAACAAAAAAACAAACTATGTGTCATGCAGGGAATTCTGTGAGTGTCAATTTACGGTTTTTCACTGTAAATTATACAATGACTTTTTCTTTTTCACTTCCAAAAACCTTATTTTTAACAGCATTTTACTGTAAAATTGTATTAAATGTAATTACATTTATTCACCGAATATATCGTTTTTTATAATATATACGTTTTTACTGTAGCATTTTTACAGTCTTTTACTGTTAAAATCACAATAATTTTTACAGTGCATATGACTCTCTGGAAGTGACATTTTTGCCACTCTTTTCCATATAACAAAACTTTAAAATGACCATTAATGCTTAATTGTGCTTTAAACTTTTAAGCTATTTTCTGTCATTTGACTTTACAAGATGGACAACATCCATCCATATCGTTTTACATTAAATGCCATAAATATTCCACAATCTTTTTTTTTTCCATAGAGAAAAGTCAGTCATATAGATTTTCAACAAATTGAAGGTGAAAATAATGACAGAATTTTCATTTAGGTGTTAAAAACCCTTCATTGAGGTTTGAATCTATAACTCTCTTGACGCTCTTATTAGAAATAGCCTTTATTATACAATTATCTCTTTTCCTCATTCCCACTGCCCATAACAACACAAGGAGCTGCTGTCAGGGATAATTACCCCTCGTCGCCCCTCCCGGATGAGCATTAATGCATTAAGCAGTCCCGCTTCATCCAGCTGCTACTGTGCATTACACCTGCGATCAGACGTGCTGTAAATTTCTGCTCAATATAACGGTGTTCAGGTCTCGTGCCACACCATCATCTGTAATCTAATTAGGATTAATGACACGGCCGATGATGGATCCCCGGCTCTCACAGCATGAACCGGCCCTATGCTGCAGATCTGAGTAAAGATGAGCAGCTCATAGGCAGAAAACAGACTTTTATAGACGTTTACAGAGGCATTTTGTGGCCCATGACTTGTCATGACAGTTGTATAGACGTTTACAGAGGCATTTTGTGGCCCATGACTTGTCATGACAGTTGTATAGACGTTTACAGAGGCATTTTGTGGCCCATGACTTGTCATGACAGTCGTGAAACTGATAAATCAGTGAGGTTTAGTCATGGTGGACTCTGAACAGGTGGAGCGGTGCAGGTGTGGGCTAACAAATCTGTATTGTTTTATCGAGTATGACAGGCCCAAGCAGGTGGAAGTGTGTCAGACACCAAAAAGTGAAGAGGAGCAAAGCATCCTGGGAAGATGAACAGGTGTTAAGTGACAGAAAGAGAGCTAGAGTAGGTCACAGGGCAATGACGCTGGAGGGTACAATGTTAAATTGGTGTCGCTTCCTGGTTGTGCAATAGTGCATGACTAATGTAGAAACAAGATGAGAGAGAAAATGAAACCTAATGAACAAATCTCAGATATTATGACCACAGACTAAATCGCTATCCCAAATTCTGACTTGCCCTGTACTGCCTACATAGGCAGCTCCCTTTTAAGGTAGCATACTAACTGAAATGGCTCATTTGAAATGTTCTACATAAAAAAAAACAACTCTATACAGCACACGAATAGAACTTCCATGCAAAGCTCACAGAAGAATGGACTCATATTGGATATAAATAGTTTTTTGTGACTAAAAAAATATATATAGATATAAATAAATATAGTATTAAAATAAATTATATAAAATATATATATACAGTAGTCAACATTTGAAGTGGATCAAAACCTTTCATCAAAGTTGTCCTAAAACCAAAACTATACCCGTTCTTGTCTTAGGACAACTTTGATGAACTTTTTTGTTCAACTTCAAATGTTGACTACTGTGTATATATATAAATATATATTTATATATTGTGGAAAATAATGTGTTTTTTTTACCTTAAACCGCATAAACACATTTCATTACACCAAATACACAAAATAATGTTCTTTTTAGCAACATCATATGACCCCTTTAAAATATAAACTTAATGCAAGCTATAGTGAAGCTATATTTAAGTCGTAAAATCTTATACAATACTCTACGCAAATTTGTCTTAAATATTGGTCACACTTTATTAAGGTCCCATTCTCACTATTAACGAACCATTAACTATGACTTTTGTCTCAAACTCCTAATTTGCTGCTTATTAATAGTTAAGGTAGTTGTTAAGTTTAGTTATTGTGTAGGATTAGGGATGCAGAATATGGTCGTTCAGAATATGTGCTTTATACAGTAAGTACTAATAAACAGCCACTATGTTAATAATAGGTATGCTAATAAGCAACTAGTTCATAGTGAGAATTGGTCTCTATACTAAAGTGTTACCTAAATATTTTACTGGAAAACAAGACACAAATAATAATGAAGCAAATTATTTTTGCCATATTTGATTAGTCTTTTGCATCAGTAGCGTGTCTAAGAAGCCTTGAAATGTCATTTACACAGGCAAGTATTGGAGCAAAGCCTATGTAATCATCAATAAATGGACCGTTTGTCATGATATATTTAATCTGTTATGCGACAGCAAACTTTCAAAATCTGCCCACGCTTTTATACACACTTACGCACACAAGCTCACATGCACGAGTGCACACGTCACATGGCTTATTTAGTAAAGGTTAAGCATGAGGGAAATGGTATATTGATGAGGGTGACGTTATGAATACTGTAGCCCGCAGGTCTTTTCTAAACCCTTTCTTGGCCTTTCTCCGATTCCTTTGAATCACAACTGAAGGCCTTTTCCTCTAGAGCACACGACCGCCCACTTCCCACGGGACGATACGGCACATGTGTAAGCGGTGATACCCTACAGCCTGTCAAACACACTCGCTTACTCACAACAGATCGCATGCATGTGATTGCGACGTGTATGTTGTTTAGCAGCTGCTCTGTTCTCTCATATGTTCAACGGCAACATTCCTATGTGAGGATTTCTCATTAGTCAAACTCTGATAATCTACAACACTACTCTAATTGTGAAGGAAATCACATGCCACACAGATCTCTGTTTTGAACTGGGGCATTTCTGCACGCCGCTGATATGAAATAGGAGATTAGCTCTATTTTCACAAGTCCCCTGTGACATGATTCCTGACATCGGGGTGGCCTGCTGACAGTTTGGTGGAAATCCCAAGACAATCCGCAACGTTTAAATGTGTCGCCTTTAATGAAGGATCTATTCAGATTCAGAGCCTCAGAAACATTTTTGGAGACCAAACCTCAAAAACATGACTGATATGGACTGAGCTAAAGGGTTCAATGGGGACGACCACAGTTAACAATAACAGGAACAGGAACCCTTCCCCCTAAAGACACACACACAGAGAAGCTCATTATTGCTCTGGGATCAGGGTTTGGGAAGTGCATGGGGACAAGGAGCAAAAATCATTAGTGTTCTTCTTATGAGCACACACACGCAAAGGGTGTGAGGATGCCTCAAGAAAAAGGAAAATTTGATTAAACAAACAAGCTTTTTTTAAACAAAGTTTTGTTTAAAACAAAATCAATAGAAAAAAAAGTTTAAATGTAACCACTGTATTTATAATTAACACAATTTATTGAGACAAACAACAAATATTTTTTGTTTTAACAATCAAACACAATAAAAATTCAACAAATATCTAATTTCTAGGAAGTAACTCTATAAAAACGTGCATACCGTCTAAATTAAATATAATTTTGTAAATTGCATAAACAATTAAGAACAAAACAGCATCATGTATTTATGCATTGCTTAATCCAAAGAGCAGAAGCGCCATTCACACAGACGGCATTTAGAAACATGAGACGCAGTGAAAAGGAATAAACCTCCACAAATTCGTGACGTGTTTTAACTTTGCATGGCTTTCTATACATCTCTTGTGTGAGACGCGAGTGCAGCAGTCATATTTGTCCGTCTAAGAAATGCGCTGAATATGCGTTCTATGTGAATGGCTGGGTTTCGGTTTTAACCCATTCAAGATCTTCTCCGCATTGAGCTTCTATATTTCTCTATTATTTTGAATGAATAACGCACCAGCGGCGCGTCTCCTGGGCTAGACTAACAAAACATTAAAATGCAACAACGTCACTTACATCACCGCATCTCGTGCGCCACTGATGGCACTCCCTGATGCACACCTAACATTCAAATGCAAATGTTTATTTTAAATTCGACTAATATTCATTCTTTATTCACAATCTCCTCATCACAGGCAGGCACAGCACTCATTTCAGAATGTGTTCGTGTTTGTGTGTGCTGTCTGCGTCACTCATACTGCGTGCCTATATCGTGCGCTATATCGAACAATTTTTCTATCGATATTGAAGAAGGTGTACCGTCGATAAATATCGATACCGTTTTATCGTCCAGGCCTACACTAAACCAATGTGAAAATGCTCCAGTAAACGCTAGTCAATTGGGTAAACTGTGAGTTATGGTAAAAATGTTTTATGACCATGAAATATAGCCTTACAATGCATAATTTTATGGCTATGTATTGTTAAAAATTATCGTTTCATAAGTAACGTATGACAGTGGTTCCCAACCCTGGTCCTGGAGGCACCCCAACACTGCACATTTTGCATGTCTCCTTTCTCTGACACACCAATTTCAGGTCTTGGAGTCTCTACTAATGAGCTGATGATCTGAATCAGGTGTGTTTGATTAAGGAGACATGCAAAACATGCAGTGTTGGGGTGCCTCCAGGACCAGGGTTGGGAACCACTGACGTATGAATCCACTTATAATTTGCAGATGTTTGCAGAAGTCTCATTGACATTTATATAGTTAAATGTCACTTTTATGCTAGTTTTGTACAGTAGGTTATGTCAGGGTGTTTAATCAAAAGAACTGTTTTATATGACAATATGACAAGCATGTCATTATTTACTTTCTTTTATGACCTTTTATAAACCTGTATGACGACTTCTTTCGTGGAACAAAAGGTGGTTTAAATTTTTTTTTCCATGAAAGTGACTGAAGCTGTCAAGCTCCAAAAAGTGGGAAAAAAGTCTTAACTTCAGAAAAATATTCCTCGTCTTCAAAATAAATAAATAAATAAATAACCCATACAAAATGGTTTAGAGAACAGACAGACAGACAGACAGACAGATAGACAGATAGATAGATAGATTCAAGCTGTTGATCATTAATCTTGATAATCATGTAGAAGCAAACACTTTGGTATTTTCATACTGGTAAATGTGTAATGAGAATAAATGTAATATTAAGTAATTGAAATATGAGTCATGTGACCGATGGCACCAATTCACTCTTAAAACATTCCATTAAAACTGAATGAACTACGTTTTTCCCCTTTAATGTGCCCAATTAAATACTAATATGTTTTATGTTAAAGAATGTGCCATGGAAGTGAAGCAATAAATAGGTTTCATTAAAGTCAATTTACTGGGATTCAAAAAATGTAAATGTCTTGAATTACTGGGGCACCAACAAGAAGCTCATTAAACAGTAGAAAGTGATAAATTGTGGAACTGAAAAATAATGAGGGAAGATATTGTGCAGTGATGCATGGGAGTATCGCCACAGGGGACCATAAAGGTGATCGCATGTGAAGACTGAGAGAGAAAGGAAGAGGTAGCCACCACGCTCTCATTCCCGACCCATCCCCTGCCCTCTGTGAGACCCTGGCATTGTCCAGCGCTGATTTAAACTATTGTGAAGGGAGCCAGTGGCCCTCCACTGCGGGTTAAGCACTTCAGATACACATTGCTACAAGTTAATGTGACCAGTTAAGTGATGTATGGCCCCAAACGCTCACTCTCTTTCTTCCTCTGTCTTTTGAGCCTCAGTCTCTGATCTTTTGCCGAACAATATGCTGCTCAGACCTTTAAATAGGCTTTTTAAGAGAGTTCTTCAAAAGATCTGACTCCACAAATATTATTGCTGCTGAGGAAGAGGCATTTGGGAACTCAGATAAGCCTATATGATGAGGAGAATGGAAAAGATTCTAGAAAACATCTCCTGTGTAACACCTGGACTGCAAAGGCAGATTACAGATTATGATTAAAGATAAAAGATCTTTAATCATACAAAAAAAAAAATGCTGTGGTAATTCTATGTTATACCATTCTACGTTGATGCGTACAATGGCGCCGAACAATTGCTGTATTAATATATCATGGTATTTACATATTACTCCAACATACTTCAAAGAAAACTGGTGTTACAAAGCAAACCAGAAATACATGCAAATCAACTCGCACAATGCTAAAGGTGCTAAAGATGGTTTCCATGGCATTGCTAGGGTGTTGCTAGGGTATTCTGGGTGGTTCTAAGTGCTTGCTCAGGTGTTCTGGATGGCTTCGATGGCGTTACTAAGGTATTCTATGTGGTCCTAGGGCTTTTTAGGGTGTTCTAGGTGGTTGCTCGGTTGTTCTAGATAGTTTCTAGTGTATTCTGGATGGTTCTAGGACATTTTTAATGCATTCTAGGTGGTTGCTCAGGTGTTCTAAACGGTTTCTATGGTGTTACTAATGTATTCTGGATGGTCCTACGGCTTTTTAGGGTGTTCTAGGTGCTTGCTCTGGTGTTTTAAATCTCTAGGGAGTTGTTAGGAAATTCTGGATGGTTCTAGTACATTTTTAAGGTATTCTTGGGTGGACCTCCTAGGGTTTTTTTAGGGTGTTCTAGGTGGTTGCTCGGGTGTTTTAGATGGTTTCTAGGGAGTTGCTAAGGAATTCTGGATGGTTCATGGACATTTTTAAGGTGTTCTAGGTGGAAGCTCAGGTGTTCTAGATGGCTTCTATGGTGTTACTAAGGTATTCTGAGTGGTCTAATGCATTCTAGGTGGTTGCTCAGGTGTTCTAAACGGTTTCTATGGTGTTACTAATGTATTCTGGATGGTCCTACGGCTTTTTAGAGTGTTCTAGGTGCTTGCTCTGGTGTTTTAAATCTCTAGGGAGTTGTTAGGAAATTCTGGATGGTTCTAGTACATTTTTTAGGTATTCTTGGGTGGTCCTCCTAGGGTTTTTTTAGGGTGTTCTAGGTGGTTGCTCGGGTGTTTTAGATGGTTTCTAGGGAGTTGCTAAGGAATTCTGGATGGTTCATGGACATTTTTAAGGTGTTCTAGGTGGAAGCTCAGGTGTTCTAGATGGTTTCTATGGTGTTACTAAGGTATTCTGAGTGGTCCCAGGGCTATTTTCGTTTTCGTTCAGTTTCCATTTAAAAAACTATTGGTTGATTAATCGGTATGGGCCAGTGTGGTCCATCAAAATCGGTAAAATCCACTATCGACCGACATATCATATTCATATTAGGGGTGTATATATGTGTACGGATCAGGCTGCACGCATGTGATTCGTGGATTAACTGTTAAATTATCCATCACAGAGTTAAAGTTTATCATTTGCACATGTTTTGTCTTGCCAGTTTACACATTCAAGCAATTTTAACTCGCGCGCTGTTTTCTGTGCGCTCAGCCGCTGCCGCACACACCCGAAGCACGCACACGCAGAGAGAGAGAGACACCGCGTGAACAGCGAATTGATTCCTCTTTCACGTACACACAAAGTTATGTTAAAATACCTGTTTTGGCAAGTATTGTAGTAAACACAGTCAGTTATGTCTTAAGTGAACATAAACAGCTGAGAAGAAAACCGGATGTGTGTCAGTATTAGGTCCGTGCATTTGGTCTTAAAGAGACAGCACCCAATAAATACCTGTTTCTGTATGCCAATCAAATAACACCACAGCTCTAACAAAGATTAATCTGTATTTAACTTGTGCAGTGAGCACTATTGTGTAATTTTACACTTAATTATTATATTTCTGCACCTGAATGCTACTGTTACTGACTTTATGTGTTACTGTGTTTTGTTGTATTCATCTATGCTTGTAATTTGTGTAATTGTTCTTGTTTTAATAAAAACTTTATTAGTTAAGCAAGTAGTTTTTGCTGTGGTATAGAAGTACTTAAAGGCACAATATGTAAGATTTTTTATTAAAATATCCAAAAACCATTAGAACAGTGTTATATATTTTGCGTAATATGATGAGTTTTGTGATCCGTTGCACAACTAATACATATATATATATAATTTTGTTTTTATATAATATAATTTAATTTTTTCATAAACACACTCTTACCAATACACTCCTGTGGCCTAGCTCTCATCGTGACCCCCTTCATTCCACAGGTCTATATTGAAGGGCAATGATTGGGAAACAGCATTGAAGAGTCAGTGAGTGTGTGTGTATGTGTGTGCGTGTGTTCAAGGGTGTTGCCGGGAATTCTCAGAGAGTGAAGCCTGTGAGAACCAAACCTCCCCACCATCCCACCTCCCATCATGATCTGCTCCCTCTCACTGCATGGAGACAGACAATGCTGGCAGGCAGTTTGGCCTCCTTCAAAACTCAAGGTCTTTTTGCTGTTTGGAGGCTGAAACGAAGCATATTTGTCCTTATTAGATGCCAAGTTTAGCTGACATTCTTTCCAGTAACAATATGGTTAAGAAATATCAGAAATTTGTATATTTTTTTGGACACTCTGGATCATATTGTGTCAAAACCTTTATTCCATAGTTGAATTTAAATCAACAAATGTACTATTGTACTAACCTCACAAAAAGTGACCATGGTAACCATAGTTTCAAGCACTCTAATTAATATTAGATCTCCTTCAAACCATGTAAGAAGCTTTCAAAATCTTTGTCATATTTTATTTATACACAGTTTTATTACGTAAACTAACTACAGCACTTTCTGCTAACTGGTTACGATGGTACATTTATGGGAAGGTGTTTGTTATATGCTAATCAGAGGGATAATTATAAATTTTGCTATTGTAGTAGCAATGCAAGCCATCAACAGAGCAGAGAGATCACAAGGCAGATCTCTCCTCCCATCACAACGAAAATAACTTAGTCATTATGACTAAATCAGGATGCACGACACCACCATCTCATCTGTAATTAATGAGCCCGCAAGATGAGTGCCGTAAACAACAGAGTTTGTAGCAACAAGAGACTCAAGAGGGGGGAGGAATCCATTACGGGTCCAAAACACAGTGTAGTGTTCATATATATCTCTCTGAATATAAGTGCTATAGCTGAGTGCTGTCTACAGCAGCATCATCTCTGCTGGTCCAGCTCTCTAATGAGACCAGATTCAATAAAAGACACTTAGAGGTCCACGGCCGGAAGAGACAATGCAAATAGAGTTTATTCTCAGCCTGGAAGTCTGGTTTTCTTGGAAAGCAGAGATGAAGCAATCTGGGCTGTGATGTTTATTTGATTTAGGGCCCCTCTTGCTCTCTTCACCCACTCCTAAACAGAATAAGAGAGAGACACATGTCTGTCTGTGAAGAAAAGCAGAGAAAAAGAGCTGATTGAGTTTGAAAAGAGAGCACTTTATCTCCTAATACACTTGTCATATTATGGATGAAATATATTTACAGCACTTTTATGATTTTGCAGTCTTTCTAACAACTCAGAAGCGCCATGTTTCTTAAAACTAAACAAAGTGTATGATCTTTATATATCTCACAATTTCACAGAACCAATTCCCCATTCAGTTATTTTAAAAGCATCTGGAATTCCACAAGGCCTGACATGCATTATCAAATTCAGTTCCCTTTCATGGGAAATTCCAACCTGCGTCCTCTAGGGGTCGCTATGGGGAACGCCTCGTCGTGACCCGTGTCTGAAGCATACATTGAAAAAACACCAACTCGTTGGCCGGCGACAGCCATGACGTCACTACCGGTGCGACTATAGTATAAATAGGCGC
>NW_015632978.1:37093-39003 GCF_001515625.1 Sinocyclocheilus rhinocerous
TTCCCCATAGTGACCCCTAGAGGACGCAGTTCGAAGTTCCCATGAAAGGGAACGTCTCTGGTTACTTATGTAACCATGGTTCCCTGAGTAGGGAATGAGCACTGCGTCCTCTAGGTTTTCTCGCCATGCTGCGGACGCAAGCTTCAGACGAAGAAGTGAATGACATGTTCTCCCGGCGCCTATTTATACTATAGTTGCACCGGTAGTGACGTCATGGCTGTCACCGGCCAACGAGTTGGTGTTTTTTCAATGTATGCTTCAGACACGGGTCACGACGAGGAGTTCCCCATAGCGACCCCTAGAGGACGCAGTGTCTCGTTCCCTACTCAGGGAACCATGGTTACATAAGTAACCTGAGACGTTTCTCATCTTCTTTACAAGTCTTCATTTCATTCACCCGCTCTGCTATTCAAATCACAATGCATTAGCGAGCAGCGGCTGTAAGAATGTGCTGATATCCTTTGATAGCTGCCCCGTCACCCCACTCCCTCCTGTTTTCTTCCCCGCTTTTGTGTCTCTGTGAACTTGGCCTCTTTGGAGGCCCACACAAAAGCGTCCTGAGGAGCGAGGGTCTCGCGCCACACACAGAACGCAACCCACCGACTCAGTGTGAGACCAAAACACCGGTCCACGCTCATTCACTTGCACAAATACATCACACAATAAATTAACGCCAGTTTTTTTCATTAGATTGTACAGATGCTTTGCATCAGTTGAACTCGATGCCCCCAGAAGAACAGTGGTGCCAATAAACTTCCAATAAACGGCTTTATTAAAGGTAAACTAATTTAGGAATGGATTTGGATATGCCTAAAATTATTTGTAGAATTAAATTAATGTTGTATTTTCAAGATGCGTGCACTACTGTAATGGGTGTGTAGAGCTAGGACTCTGTGGTTAATATCACAACTAAAGAGGCTGTAACATAGCAGACATGCTCTTTCTCAAATAATATATAGTCGTACTAGTAGATAGCAATGCAACCAATTCTCTCTAAACTTGTCCAACAAGTCCAGCTTAAACCAGACTTAGCTGGTTGTCACATTTAGACAGACAGACAGACAGATAGACAGACAGATAGACAGATAGATAGATAGATAGATAGATAGATAGATATTATTAGCAGCATTTGAAACAGTGGTCAGAGCACTTATCCAAGTTTTGGATAAAACAAAAAACCAAGCAGTCATAAACAAAGGCTAAACTCTTGTGAAAACTTCCTACTTTGTTTCCTTGGCTCTGACCCCATTCATCCCACCCACAATGCCCTGCTGGAATTCCTAATGGGTGGGTGGGTGAACTCAAGGGGAGGGTTGTGGGGAGGTTAGAAGGGGGTCCCAGCAGAATTCCACCATAGAGATCCCAGCCAATGGATCTAGATTGGAGAGGAGGAGACAAGAGGAGGGGGGTCTTTAGATTTGGGCAGGGCTTTGCTAGCTGAACCTTATGGACATGGTACACCAAAGACAGCGTGTTCACACACACTGCGAAACACAGACCCATCAAAACCAATTATGGGTGACTGGGGCGTCCAAAGAGACCATGGACATAGGATAAAATTGGGGTCACAGAAAGAGTTCAGTGAGGCCGTTCCTGGAACCAATAGGTTACAGAGCACCTCCTGTAGCTTTTTGTCTTCCTCAATCCATGTTTGTCTTTAAAACGCCTTTCCATTAAGAACAAATGTGTCATGAAGAATCACTGCTAGATTAAAGAAAATGGAGGAGGGTGGATTTAATAAGATCTTGAAACGAACCGTCCAGCCCGGGGTCGTCACATGTGGTTGCCGCAAGCCCTCCGGACGCTCCTTCGTCGAATCCGCCGCCTCTGCTCACTCTAGGCCACCGTGTGTGAAGCTGTGTTTCGTTGTGAAAGCGAAACTACTTTGTTTGGCCTTCCAAAAATGGACA
>NW_015632978.1:39167-58215 GCF_001515625.1 Sinocyclocheilus rhinocerous
GTTCACTCGGCTCATCGCCTGCGAAAATCGCTTGGGTATGAACACAGAAGACGCGTCGAAAAACGTTGTAGATAAGCGCGCGCGATAATCGTCCCGGTGTGTACGAGGCTTTAATTGCAAGATGTGCTTTTGTCATTATTTTGCAGCACAGGAAACAGGGCCTTATTAGGTAAAGTGGAAATGTTATAAACAATACTAACAGGAAACAATGCAAGGATTAAATATCCACTTCCTTCTCACAGGCATCCTTTTCAGCATGGAACAAATAAAACAAAAAAATCTTTGTAGCTACACACTGAATGACAAATTCAGAGCGCTTTGAGATGGAGCCAGATTCACACGACCTGTACTGTGTTGGTTTGCCAAGGAGGCACATTCGAGTTCATTCGCTCTACATCGCCATCTATCCATCAGCTGAGGAACAGCTGGGCCTGTTTCTCAGAACTTCCTCAACAGGAATAACATGCTTGGAATCACTGGCAACAAACAGACTGTTTTTTTTTCCAAATTACAGAGTGTTTTGTTCATGTGATGATCACAGAATGATTATAGTACTTGTCGGTCATTGAATCATCTCCTGGTTTATGATGACTAACTACAGCGGTCATGTGGGCTAAACATCATACTGCATCACCAATGACTGCCTGAAGATCCACGGAGATAATGCTATTAAGCAGTGTTTCTTATATGGCAGGTTGCAGGCGGCAAGGAAAATAATACTAAATGCGAATCATTAAATGCAACTAACTATATACAGGTACATCTCAAAAAATTAGAATATCATGAAAAAGGTCAATATTTTTTGTCACTCATTTCAGAAAGTGAAACCCATATATTATATAGATTCATTACACCGAGTGAAACATTTCAAGCCTTTATTTCTTGAAATTTTGACCTTTTTCATGATATTCAAATTTTTTGAGATGTACCTGTAATTGTGCTTTAGGAATGCATTTATATTAAAATTGTGGTTGATACTGATAATTTTAATAATTTTAAATGCTACAAGTGAATTTGGGCATCACAATATTATAAAGTATGGTATGAAAAAAAATTATTTTACATTCAACAAAAAATTTAAAGATTTCATTGACAACAGATTTCATTTAACATCATTATTAAATTGTCTTGGTAAAGTTAGTGTAAATAAATAAAGCACAATTGAATATCCAAAATTAGCTGATATATACACAATTTTTCAAAATTTTGGGGTCAGTAAGATTTTTTTTTTAAATGAATACCTTAATTACGCAAGCATGCATTAAATTGATCAAAAGTGACAGTAAAGTTTTTAAATGTTACAAAAAATTATTTTAAATAAACACCATTCCATTTAACTTTCTATTTATCAAAGAATCCTGAAAAAAAAGTGTCAGTTTCCACAAAAATATTAAGAAGCACAAGGTGTTTTCAACACTGATAATAATAAGAAATGTTTCTTGAGCAGCAAATAAGCATATTAAAATGAATTCTGAAGGATCATGTGACACTGAAGACTGGAGTAATGATGCTGAAAATTCAGCTTTGCATCACAGCAATAATTTACATTTTAAAATATATTCAAATAAAAAAAGAAAATGTTAATAATAATAATAATTCACAATTTGACGGTTTTTAATGTATTTTTTGCTGCCAAAATCATGAAACCTTTGAAATTCAAGAGACTTTAAGAAATCAAAACTTCAAAAGATAAAGACAGCTATGCTAGCAACACCTGTAGTGATTATAAAATGCTTGAATGGTGATGGATACGATTTCCAAATATAACACATTGATGCAGTTACTCAAGCGGCTCTGCCCTCTTAAACGTGTGTGTGGGAGGCAGGGTTAGGTAAGGTGATGGTGGTAGTTTTGATGTATTATATCCCAGAATGCTCTGTCTGTTCTAGCACAGCGCAGGGTCTGGGTGGCAGCCAGACTCCTCTGTTACCATGGGAACCATTTACTCCAGTCTGGCATCACAAGAGAATTTCAGCCCTTTACTACAGGATGAAGCAATCAATACAAAAAATACAACATGCTTGACCGAAGCAGACAGCCGTGAATAGTGAATTTCCCAAATATGGTCAATGGTCCATCATCCCAGATGGCCAAAATCTCCATAAATTCCACAAAAGAAAACGCTGCCAAATATTTCTCGGAACAAACACATTCATACTCTACTGGACAGGAAGCAAAATTCCAGAGAATCTGTAGTGTGTCAGCAGAGGGATATTATACTCTCTAAAAACAACAGGGGCAGCAGAGCAGAGCGAGGGAGGGAGGACAGACATAAACATTACTAGAAAAATATGAAATGTTCGGGAAAGGTCACTGACACTGAACGGAAAGTCCATGCGCTCACGAGGCTTGAAATGAGACGAGTAATAATTAGATGGGAAACTATGGGAATTGTTAGAGCCAGGAACGTTGTGTAAATTTAAAGGCCAAGCTTCTTTATTAGTAGTATCATAAGATGTGTTTTAGCTGTCATACAGCGCTCCCTGCTGGCAATAACTGCTACAGTACCACAGTAAAACTAAAAAGCTAAAATCACTGAAATAAAAAAATTTCTTCTTAATCAGTATTTTTCCTTAGAACGTCCTTAGAACAAGACACTGTATATTTACGTTAGTCTTGTTTTCAGATAAATCCAACACAGAGAACACAAGTTTATTTTCATAATTTCCTTGTTTTAAGCATACATTTCTATACATTTTAAGATTTTTGTGAAAATTTAATTTTTACATAATCATAAATTATTTGAAAATCAATTATCTTTATCATTAAATTGATTAATTTATCTTTAAATTTATGTTTTAATTATGTAATAAAATGCTGACATAATCTTTTTTTTTTTTTTTTTTGGCAGCTAACATTTTCATGAACACCATAAATAATGCAAAAGGGATAGTTCATAAATGAAAATAAACAAGCAGCATGATTTACTCACCGTCATGTTCTTCCAAATGCATGTGCTGTTATGTTCTTTGTGGAGAGAAGATATTTTTGAAGGATCTGCTGAGCTCCTAAAAGGACAAAGAAACAGCATAAGAACAATAAATGTTGTTCATGTCTCATACGCTGTATTTCAAGTCTCGCGGCAGCTTTGTGTGAAGAACAAACCGGAATTTTACTTCTTGCTATTAACTGACACAAGGGTGAGTAAATAATGACAGAATATTCATTTAGGGCTAAAGAAAATTAAATCAAAAATTAAACCAAATAACATAAAAACTTCACATATGAAAACACATGAACCGAAATACCATGCCATCTCTCTCTTTGTGAGCATAAAACATATATGCATATTATATTAACAAAACTATGCTAGCAACACCAAGGGTTTGATACAGAGAGCACATACTGCATATAGATAAAAAGTACTGTATATTGTACACCTTGTATGCACCGCAAACCAATTTAAATTGTAAGTGTCTGTCAAATGAATCGATGTAAACTGTTGTGGAACAAAATCTTAGCAGGAAATGGACTGAATGGAAGAGTTTAAGCACAGCCAAATACAACAGAACATCGAGTGCAGCCCAAATGATGTCGTAAACTGTTGGCAATAACAAGTGAATTCACTCATACAGTGTCATCCCACTTTGACATTTCTAACCTCGCCTCTTATTTCCCTTCTGGTGGTGTAAATACAGCCCGCTGAGACTTTCTATTGTTTGCCAAATATGTGGAACTGAAGTCTAGGTGGAGTTAGGGGGGTCTTTTCCAGTAAGAGGCCAGTAAACTTCTTCTTTCTGCACAACCGAAACTTTCACTTTCCTGGCATTGTGTGAGCTTTCACTAAATGGGCTTCCTCTTTTGAAATGTCAGCATTAGGTGATATCTGGCCTAGAAGGGGGAGGAAGAGAGGAGGCCTGAAATAGTGCATTGTTTTCCCCCCACAATCTAAGTCAGGTATGCTGAGGTGAAGTGTCATAAACACAAAAAAATGAACAAAGAAATATCCTGGATGATGTGGCCTAATGCTGAATGACCTGCGCTTGTAAGCTTAAAAGTTGTTAAAGGCACAATATGTACGTTTTTTTTAAATTAAAATATCCAAAAACCACTAGAACGGTGTTATATATTTTGCTGACTTGTGTACTTGCATTATCCCAAATGTTTCGAAGAATAGTTAAAATTGCTTATTTCTCTGGATTTAAACAGTGACATGGAGAGTGTCCATAGTGTCATTGTGTCGCCTGCCAATGACGTCATAACCCCTCGATTTCCGATGGTGTTTGGTAAACCAACATGAGGTGCATTTCTGCCACCTACTGGACTGGAGTGTGAAGAACTGCTGTTTGAATAGAGTAGGTCTGTAGACATTTTTTCAATAATAACTTAAATATATAAATCAAAGAAAGAACACAACAAGAACAACTTCAGCTTTTCTGAAGATCCAGGATTTTATAATCAATTGCACCTATAACTGTTTACTGGCATATTAAAAGTGATAATACAAAATGTAATATTTTTGAGTCATAGGATTTTTTAATAACACAGTTATTTCATAATTATTCAACTTTGCTGTTTTTAAGTCATTTATTTGTATGGAGGGAACAAAATTGTCCTAAAAAACACAATTAAGTCTCTAGAAAACAAAACAGAATTAGCTTAAGCTGTTACACATAACGTACAGAAACTTAGCTCATGCATGTGCTGAAGTTGAGTAGAAAATATGGCATAGTCAAAAGAGCTCTCTCAAAAGCTATAGAGATTAGTTTTATTACATTATAAAGTCTAAGGCTACTTGAAGACTTCCAAGACATTAAAAGATCCTAGAGACACAGCTGGCAGCCCTATTCCTTAGCTTAAAATATGTTGTACCAGAAAACCTTTGAGGGTTTTGAAGAAAAAGCACAATACCAACATTAATTTGATCAGAGCAACTGAGAAAAACCTGCAATGTACAGCCAAAGACTTGCAAGATGACCCAATGAAAGGAGGAAAGACATTTCAATGCTGAGTGTAAGAAGAACACTAGACAAGTATGGCCTGTAAGGCTGACTTGAACATGTTAAAATTCATTTGGGTAGACCTGAGGAGTTCTGAAAGAATGTTTTATGGAGTAATATGACCAAATTGGAACTTTTTGGACCCATGGATCAGCGGTATGTCTGCTGGTTCAAACAAAAAAACACCTCCATGGTCAAACTTTGAGGTGGACCAGTCCTGTTATGGGGGCGTTTTACTGTTGCAGGAACTGGAAAATCATGACTGTATGAAGGACATCATGGATTCTTTGAAGTATCAGGCCATTTTGACAAGAAATGTGATGCCTTTGGAGCAAAGACTGAAGCTGATGATCTATGGATTTTCCTGAAGGACAGCCATTCCAAAGTATACATCCAAATCTACTTATGCTTGGTTCAGGGATCAGTCATAAAAGGAAGCCTGTTCAGTCTCCAGATTTAATTCTCATTAAAAACATTTGGTTGAATTTGAAGAAAGTAGTGGCAATGTGAAAAGCAAAGATTATCAGTGATCTAAATCTTTTCCAAGTGAGGAGTGGGCCAAGCTTGCAGTGGAGAGGTGACAGAAGCTTCTAAGCACTTACAGGCAGCGCTTATTGTTGTTTTTAAAGAATAAAAGATTCTGCACAAAATTTGAATAATAATTTTGAACATGAATGTTTAGAGAAACCATTTTCACTCCGAAATTGCTAGTAAATTTCACAAACAATTACAAAGAAACAGCACGTTGAAGCATTTTGAAGAAAACGCAATATTTTCTCATAAAACTTTCACCAATAATCTATTTTTTTATTTATTTTTTTTTTTAATGAAGGTGGGATTGTTTTACCCACACCCTGGTGATAAACCTTAGACTTGCTGTAAACCACCTTAGACTGCTCTTAGTAGTTCACTAAACCATACATAAACCGTATATATTTTGACACATTGCTGTATATCTTGCCAATATTATCGCCTCATATAAAGGAGGATTGAAAACAGACTGACATGACGACAAAAAAGAAAATATTTAGGTGATATTCTCATGTTCTACCACCAGATGACACTATTGTTGTTTGTACTGCATTTAAAGCTGTTGTTCATAAAACACCAACACATGCAGCTAGAAATGATGGATGCTTAATAATTTTATAATTATGCTTTTCCCCAATTCATGCTGCCTATAAAAAGTGCTTGTGAAAGTGTAAAGAGATATGGCTTGTATATTATTCTCTAAGTAGAAATATGTTCAACATGTAATGGGCTTGACCTTTAATGATCATTTTCACAAATCGTTAACTTGTTTTATATGATAAGTGAAAGCTGATACAAACTTAAATCTATTTTCCGGTCACTCATGGGTCTCCAGAGGGTACGGTCACAAGATGCAGCATGAACATCACTGATCTCTCTCTGCCAGCACATTTCCAACTAAATATAAAACTAACTAAAGATCACCAATACCTCTAGGACTAATGATTACTACTATTATCAGGTATCAGATATCAAGTTCTTTAGAATCCTGTACTGATTTTAAAAATAAAAAATACAAATTATTTCAGCTCAAAAAGACAACAGAACAGCAAATTCAGTCAAAGCTAAAATCAGGTCTTCTTTGGTTTGTTTTGATAATGAACGTTGCTTAGAACACGTGTAGGACATAAGCAAATAAAAAAATTAATACATCGTTTATGAGAAATGTTCATGTAAAGTAAACAGGGCTTTTCTTGTGGCGAGAAGCTCAGATCTGTCAGACATGTTTGTAACAAATAAATCCATCAAGTCACTTTAAAACATGGCTTTTCACAAAAAGTCCATTATCCAGAATAATGCTTCCTTCCGCGAAAAAAAAGTCCATCCCAATCAATATTATGGACTCGTAATTTAGCTGGAAGCAATGGTTTGAAGTTGTTTGAAGTTGAATGATGGAATTGTTTCCTACAAATGCACAGCTTTTCACTTTGCAAGATATTAATTGATGGACTAGAGTGGTGTGGATTACTTGTGGATTATTGTGATGTTTTTATCAGCTGTTTGGACTCTCATTCTGACGGCACCCATTCACTGCAGAGGATCCATTGGTGAGCCAGTGATGTAATGCTACATTTCTCCAAATCTGTTCTGATGAAGTACATTTTCACCAGATTTTAATTTTGGGGTGAACTATTCCTTTAAATATCATGAAAATAATGTCACAAATAATGTCACATAATGTCAAATATGACCCAGACATCTTCATGAGATTCACTACTGAACATCTGTCTGTATTATTCATATCCTATAAAATATCCTATAATTACTATTATATCCTCCTGATATAATATCAATGGTTAATATACAGTACCTTCCAATCTGAACAACATCAATCACTTTTTTACAGTATTTTCAGAATATACCATAATAATACAGGTGGTAAAATAAAAGAGCAATAAGCTCATAAAATGTGGACTTTTCATGAACAACGTACTGTATGAAACACATGAACAAAACACCATAACTAATGCAATAAACATTAAATGAACATCATAAAAAAGTGCATAAATGATAACAAATATGAGAAGAAATAGCTATAGATATGCAAACGTGATGCATCTTTCAGGGACTTCAGAAACTTTTTTTGACCGTACAATCGGTTTAGATGACCGTAAAAGAACATGCATTGTCTTTGAATATAATCTACATTTAGAACTTATTGTTTAAAATTAGCAGGTTTTGTTGTAGCATTCATTCCCAGTTAAAATTGCACACATTTTTTTACAGTGTACTTGTGCTATATTCTTTATGTAACAGCCATGTCATACGAATGCACAGAAGGCTGCAGGAGGAATCACAGGGCACCGAGGGTGAACATTAACACACATTGTTTGGCTCACATTACCGCCTCTTTGTTTGTTCTGATGACTAGCGGGAGATCGACATTCCCTGACTGTTTTAGAAGTGAGAGCTGCTGTCTGTACTATCACACCATGCCTGGGTTTGATTTAAAGCCCTCTCTCATACTCTCTGGAAGACAACACTCTGCTGCCATGCTCGTTGTTGACAAAACACTTCGTATCTTGCCCGCTAGACACTGGGCTGGTGGATTTGGTGTCCATCTGAGTGTAAGTGTGAGACAGAGAGGAAGATATGGGAAGTTTCAGACAATCTTGTCACCTTTATGGCTTCGTGTAATCCTGCTGCTACCCCACTACATCATAGTCAGCGTTCTCCCGCTGGGCTTGGCAGCGAGGGGCTCGTGCCTCGCAATTCTCAACACTTAACACTGGAGAGAATCTCTCTCCTCCAGACACTCCTCATATCGGGTGGTGTGGTGTATAGTGTCTGCGACTGAATGTTCAATTCAGATCTTTAGGTGATTTCTGTCCAAGGTTCAGCCACTAATCATGATCCTAGATCACAATGATGTACAAATATTAACCAATTACGAAAGTAACACTAATTTCAATATATTATTACTAATTAGGAGAACGAGGTCATACCTTGTTTTTCTTACTATGATTTCAAAATGCTCTTAAGCTACTTTTTAGTAACAATTACCAGTTTCTTTTCTATAAACCATAGTGTTTTTTGTTGTTGTTATTTTTTATTATGGTAAATTATTTTGTCTTACATACCCTACTGTACAAAAGTTTGGGCTCTGCAAGTTTTTAATGTTTTTGAAAGTATATTATGCTCAGAAATTCTTGTATTTATTTATTTGATCAAAAATAGCTACAGTAAGAACAGCAATATTGAAAAGTATTAAAATAACTGTTTTCCATTTTCATATTTTAAAATGTAATTTATTCCTGTGATGCAAAGCTGAATTTTCAGCATCATTACTCCAGTCTTCAGTGTCACATGATCCTTCAGAAATCATTCTAATATGCTGATTTGTTGCTCACAAAACTTTATTATTATTATATTTTCTTATTATTATCAATTTTGAAAACAGTTGTGCTGCTTAAACGTTTTTGTGGAGACTTGATACATTTTCACAAATCTTTAGAACAGCATTTATTTGAAATAGTTTTTTTGGTAACATTATAACTGCATTAAGAGCAGTTTGAAGATCACGGTAAATTGTACTTTCCCAATCAAGGTAAATTGTGGGTTCCCAACTTTTAAATGGGGTTATTTTAATAATTTCAGCTATTTTTTTTGTCTTGTGGACTATATGTAAATATATTTTATGTAAAATATCTTACTCAGGACAGTACTAAATAATAAATAACATGAATTTTGTATCTCAAAATCGTACTGACCCAAACTTTCGAACAGTAATATAAGCCTAAAACGATGACTATAAAACAATAAAATTTAATTGTCGTTTATCTCCAAAATACAATACACAACCCTATGCAAAAAAAAATAAAATAATAGTAATAATAATAACATTTAAAAAAGGGTCTTGATAAGACTAAAAATCTTTGCTGCACCTAAGACACTCCTCATATGATTAAAATGCAAGAATGATGGGAAATGTTCATAAGGTGAAGGTCACTGGGTACATATCTCAACCGCAATCGCATGTGGTGATGGTATCGAAACCACCTCGTTCATTAGTGTCATATTCATCCGTCTTCACCACACTTTACAGTCCAACTCAAAATCCAGCCTAAGCTCTGTATCAAAGAATGTTTGCCAGGGAGAGTAATTAGCCTGTAAGAATAGCACCTATTGAATCCACCGCTTCTAAAAGTGTGCTCCACAGAGACCTCCAGCCCCCTAATTCATCACCGGAGAGGACAGACGGACAGGCGCTCACACACACACGCACACAGAGGATCGGCTGGCATCTGAAATGATATCTTACGAGGCTGTCTGCACCTTCTACATCGTTCTGGATCAAAACACTTCTCCTCTAAAATAAACCTTGTGTCTTGTCCTAACCTACTCACTGGCATAAAGACCTCAGGCTGGTCACACAAGGGGTCACACAATCAAAGAACTTGCACTTGCACTGGTTTTAAGATTAAACATTATGTCTGTCGTGCATTTTCATGTTCCTGTCTGTTTCAATCACTAAGATGATAAAAAAAAAGCCACCAGTTGGTTTAAAGCAATGCTATTTACAGTATATACTTACAGGAATATTCCATTCAGTACAATTTAAAGGGATAGTTCACCCAAAAATTAAAATACTGTGATCAATTACTTACCCTCAAGTTGTTCCAAAACTGTATGAGTATCTTACTTCTGTTGAGCACAAAAGAAGATAATTTAAAGAATGTTAGTAACTAAACAGTTGCTGGTAGCCACTGACTTCCATAGGATGGGGAAAAATACTATAAAATCAATGGCTACCATCAACTGTTAGGTTACCAACATGCTTCAAAATATCTTCTTTTGGTGTTTCTTTAGGGTCAATCAAAAGCATTTATGGCTTAACATTGATTACCACGATTAAAAATAAAAAAATCAATTCAGGTACTTAAGAGTTCAATTAAGGTACTTACAATGAAAATGAATGGAACCAATCCATAAACACTAAAATATTCACTTTCAAATGTATAGCCATGATTTTAATGTGCAAAAAAATCACTTATTAACCTATTCTGTGTAGTTATACTCAACTTTGTTGCCACAACAACAGAACAATACAAACTATGAAACCCTAAATGACAACGAGGATTTGAACCGCTTCACATTAAATTATTTACATTAAATTATAAATCACAGCTTTTTAATTTAATTTAATTTAATTTAATTTAATTTAATTTAATTTAAAAAGATACACATAACATATATTCTTTTAAATCCTTCACATACTTGCCCTATTATAAGGGCCTCACCATTACTTCAATTTCTTTCTTTTTTTGGTCAGTTAGTACAGTAAGTTGTTTGTTGGTTTTAATCAAATGGGGGCATGTTGACATAATTTTTTAATTGTTTTTAATTATTTTTGGTAATCAACATTATAATGCCACAAACGCTTTTGAAGGAACTTAACATATTAAACCCAGAACATTCCTTTAAGTGTCCAAATACAATAAAATGTGCATCTACAAATGAAAAATTTGATGATCTTCAAAAGCAGAATTCCTTTTTCAACTATGGTAGTGTAATTTACAATATAAATGTGATTGCAAATGCCACATGAGTCACACAAAACACAGTGGCGTACAGTCTAGAACTCAATATGTAATCTGATTATAGTGTTCATGCGAATCTATTCTGTGACAGCAGGTGGTAAGAAACCCATGATCCACTCCCGTTATTCACACCGGTGAGAAACAAAATCACTCTAAATCACTCCCACACTGCAGTGTGATCGCTTTCAAATCCAGTCAGTGATTTTCACCCCCAAATTAGCATTCCTGTGGTGATGAACTAAGATTATCTCGCTGAAATTATTATAGTAATTCTGTTCACTGCTTTTGTTTTTCCTCTTAATTTGCTAAGCGCATTCTAGGTCACTGAAGAGACGAGTAGCATGTTGCGTGTGATGCATATTTTGGATAATATAAAATATGCAGCAGCAGGGTTTGGCTGAGCGTCTGTCCACACTGAACTGTAATTCCATTCCCACTGGCCTCTTCGGAAAGTCACTGGCGCCCTGAAAGCTGTCCCAGTGTCTAAGAGATCTCAGCCACCATGACATAACTCAGTGTCAAAGTAGACGCAATATGACTGATTAAGTGAGAACCGATGACCTTCCTGCTCATGATCTTGAATCTACAGTGAAATAGGATTGAAAGTCTGGATCTGGGACACAAGTTTCAAGAAATTTGCAGGAAAAGAAAAGAAAAACAAAAAACAAATAAATGATAAAGTAATAATGAAGATATGCGAAAACGTTTCCAAGAGCACTTTCAAATGAATTAAATAAAAGAAAAAAAATAGTTTGAATGAAAATCACCCCCCTTCAACCTATAGTGTTAAAAAAATATTTTTCAAAGTAAATAAAACTAAGATTTTTGAAGTGAATTTTACAAGAAAATACTATTTTAGTGTTACTACCTCAACATTTGATGTTTAATGCAATGTGTTATTTGTTGTTTCTTTGTAATTGTGAAATTCACTAGCAATTTCTGAGTGAAAATTGCTTCTACACCAATCTTTTTAGAGTATAGTTAAAAAACATCCTTAAATTTAAGGCATTTTTAAAAAAAAATAATTTAGTTGAATACTGATAATTATAGAAACTAATTTCTGAAATTAATACAATTGAAATGATTTTATAGACATATTGTGAGGAATTTAATTAAAAAGAGTTGTAAGAGATTTTAAATACTTTTTTTGTAAAACAATTATTTCTGTTTATCGAAACTCTATTCATTGACTACAAACTAATTTGATAAAAGCACTGCTGAATGGCGATAAGAATAGAATCTGATGGTGCTGTGGGAGTATGTAACCTTCGATCACAATGATAAACTGTTCTTTAAAAAGCTAGACACATTGCATACGTGCATAAATTCACATATATGACCATATTCCTCATACAAAAAATTTATGTGTTTCAGGTGTCTAATTATTAACTACTCTATATCTAAAAAAGCCAGTTCTAAAATTATGAATCCAGTGTTTTTGTCTTAACTAGGCCAACTCAGTTTGTGTCTGAACATATTTGGGGATATATGATATGACGTCTCAGCTTTATGTGTCTGAAATATGTGAGTGAACATGTGTTTACGTGTGCTACCCATGCGGGTGGAGTCAACACCACAGAAGCGTAACTCTTCCCAGAGTGGGTGCTTCATCCATATAAAGCATTCCAGGAGTTCAAAGAACAGGAGTCCTCACTCGCAGTGCTCTAGATCGGCTTTGGCTGCAGCACTGCTGCTATTGCTGCGCGTCTGGGTGCCCTGATCCTTTGCACAGCTGCAGAGAGGTGAGAGAAGGGCAGAGAGAGAGCCATTACTACACAGCTAACAATGGCAGATTTGTCGATAAAATTAAATACTGTGCATTATTGTGCATGCATTTTTTAGTGCTAGTCTGAATTTACAATTTTGCATGGAGCAAAATAAATCATTTGCATTGCATTTTAGGCAGAAACAGTGATTTGTAAAGAAATATGGGTTTAATTTTTTTAATTTGATGATGAGGCCTAAATATGCATTTTTGTTATCTATAAATGGGACTTACAAAAAAAAGCTGCACAAATATACTGTGTGATTAATTTACTATGAGTACGTTTGAATTAAGTATAAATAATAGGTATAGACCTAATAAATTACAAAAATGGTTAAATAATAAAAGCAAAGAAATAATAGCATCATACATGGAATCATGTTTTCATATTTGTCTTGTTCAGTAAGCATGCAACTATTATTTTTCATTGGAATAACAAACAGTTATGCAGTGTAATTCACAAAAACCTGTTTAAATTAGGAAGTTGAAAAGGACGGAAGAGCTCATAACCGCACATACCACACTTATAATCTCACATGCCACACATACATTCTGTATTCATTCTCCTGATGCGGCTGGCCATGTACACACGTTTTGTATGCACACAGAGTATCAGAGTTCAAAAAAGCACGGGAGCTTTACAAGAGCAGGAATGTATGTAGTGAGTGTTTGGACGCTGAGGAGGAATGTGTTGATTGTTCAGTGATGAGTGACGAGGACAAACAGAACTAAGCTATTGCAAAGTGTATGTACAATACAATGGTTTCAAAAGCTAATAATCAATTTTACAGATGAACATCTGTATTTTATTTACAATCGCCATTTTGTAAAAATAATGTTTTGGTATTAGAGCCAATTACTTTTTCTCCAAGATGTTTTCTTTTTCAAATGTAGGTGCCAATTTTGTTTCTTTTTTTTAAATCATATTTGTTTTTATGGGCCTGCTGAAATTGGTTTACAGTCATGAGGGTCTACTGTGATGTCATTTCCAGTTTAAGGGTTTCTGAATTGCAGAACAATATAGTGGTTTAAATATGTGCCGATTAATTAAGTTATTTCTATATTCTTAATCAAAGAAGGGCACAATTTACACATATATATATATATATATATATATATATATACAGTATATAATTTTTAATTGTTTTTAATTATTTTTGGTAATCAACATTATAATGCCACAAACGCTTTTGAAGGAACTTAACATATTAAACCCAGAACATTCCTTTAAGTGTCCAAATACAATAAAATGTGCATCTACAAATGAAAAATTTGATGATCTTCAAAAGCAGAATTCCTTTTTCAACTATGGTAGTGTAATTTACAATATAAATGTGATTGCAAATGCCACATGAGTCACACAAAACACAGTGGCGTACAGTCTAGAACTCAATATGTAATCTGATTATAGTGTTCATGCGAATCTATTCTGTGACAGCAGGTGGTAAGAAACCCATGATCCACTCCCGTTATTCACACCGGTGAGAAACAAAATCACTCTAAATCACTCCCACACTGCAGTGTGATCGCTTTCAAATCCAGTCAGTGATTTTCACCCCCAAATTAGCATTCCTGTGGTGATGAACTAAGATTATCTCGCTGAAATTATTATAGTAATTCTGTTCACTGCTTTTGTTTTTCCTCTTAATTTGCTAAGCGCATTCTAGGTCACTGAAGAGACGAGTAGCATGTTGCGTGTGATGCATATTTTGGATAATATAAAATATGCAGCAGCAGGGTTTGGCTGAGCGTCTGTCCACACTGAACTGTAATTCCATTCCCACTGGCCTCTTCGGAAAGTCACTGGCGCCCTGAAAGCTGTCCCAGTGTCTAAGAGATCTCAGCCACCATGACATAACTCAGTGTCAAAGTAGACGCAATATGACTGATTAAGTGAGAACCGATGACCTTCCTGCTCATGATCTTGAATCTACAGTGAAATAGGATTGAAAGTCTGGATCTGGGACACAAGTTTCAAGAAATTTGCAGGAAAAGAAAAGAAAAACAAAAAACAAATAAATGATAAAGTAATAATGAAGATATGCGAAAACGTTTCCAAGAGCACTTTCAAATGAATTAAATAAAAGAAAAAAAATAGTTTGAATGAAAATCACCCCCCTTCAACCTATAGTGTTAAAAAAATATTTTTCAAAGTAAATAAAACTAAGATTTTTGAAGTGAATTTTACAAGAAAATACTATTTTAGTGTTACTACCTCAACATTTGATGTTTAATGCAATGTGTTATTTGTTGTTTCTTTGTAATTGTGAAATTCACTAGCAATTTCTGAGTGAAAATTGCTTCTACACCAATCTTTTTAGAGTATAGTTAAAAAACATCCTTAAATTTAAGGCATTTTTAAAAAAAAATAATTTAGTTGAATACTGATAATTATAGAAACTAATTTCTGAAATTAATACAATTGAAATGATTTTATAGACATATTGTGAGGAATTTAATTAAAAAGAGTTGTAAGAGATTTTAAATACTTTTTTTGTAAAACAATTATTTCTGTTTATCGAAACTCTATTCATTGACTACAAACTAATTTGATAAAAGCACTGCTGAATGGCGATAAGAATAGAAAAAAAAAAAATAATTTAGTTGAATACTGATAATTATAGAAACTAATTTCTGAAATTAATACAATTGAAATGATTTTATATACATATTGTGAGGAATTTAATTAAAAAGAGTTGTAAGAGATTTTAAATACTTTTTTTGTAAAACAATTATTTCTGTTTATCGAAACTCTATTCATTGACTACAAACTAATTTGATAAAAGCACTGCTGAATGGCGATAAGAATAGAATCTGATGGTGCTGTGGGAGTATGTAACCTTCGATCACAATGATAAACTGTTCTTTAAAAAGCTAGACACATTGCATACGTGCATAAATTCACATATATGACCATATTCCTCATACAAAAAATGTATGTGTTTCAGGTGTCTAATTATTAACTACTCTATATCTAAAAAAGCCAGTTCTAAAATTATGAATCCAGTGTTTTTGTCTTAACTAGGCCAACTCAGTTTGTGTCTGAACATATTTGGGGATATATGATATGACGTCTCAGCTTTATGTGTCTGAAATATGTGAGTGAACATGTGTTTACGTGTGCTACCCATGCGGGTGGAGTCAACACCACAGAAGCGTAACTCTTCCCAGAGTGGGTGCTTCATCCATATAAAGCATTCCAGGAGTTCAAAGAACAGGAGTCCTCACTCGCAGTGCTCTAGATCGGCTTTGGCTGCAGCACTGCTGCTATTGCTGCGCGTCTGGGTGCCCTGATCCTTTGCACAGCTGCAGAGAGGTGAGAGAAGGGCAGAGAGAGAGCCATTACTACACAGCTAACAATGGCAGATTTGTCGATAAAATTAAATACTGTGCATTATTGTGCATGCATTTTTTAGTGCTAGTCTGAATTTACAATTTTGCATGGAGCAAAATAAATCATTTGCATTGCATTTTAGGCAGAAACAGTGATTTGTAAAGAAATATGGGTTTAATTTTTTTAATTTGATGATGAGGCCTAAATATGCATTTTTGTTATCTATAAATGGGACTTACAAAAAAAAGCTGCACAAATATACTGTGTGATTAATTTACTATGAGTACGTTTGAATTAAGTATAAATAATAGGTATAGACCTAATAAATTACAAAAATGGTTAAATAATAAAAGCAAAGAAATAATAGCATCATACATGGAATCATGTTTTCATATTTGTCTTGTTCAGTAAGCATGCAACTATTATTTTTCATTGGAATAACAAACAGTTATGCAGTGTAATTCACAAAAACCTGTTTAAATTAGGAAGTTGAAAAGGACGGAAGAGCTCATAACCGCACATACCACACTTATAATCTCACATGCCACACATACATTCTGTATTCATTCTCCTGATGCGGCTGGCCATGTACACACGTTTTGTATGCACACAGAGTATCAGAGTTCAAAAAAGCACGGGAGCTTTACAAGAGCAGGAATGTATGTAGTGAGTGTTTGGACGCTGAGGAGGAATGTGTTGATTGTTCAGTGATGAGTGACGAGGACAAACAGAACTAAGCTATTGCAAAGTGTATGTACAATACAATGGTTTCAAAAGCTAATAATCAATTTTACAGATGAACATCTGTATTTTATTTACAATCGCCATTTTGTAAAAATAATGTTTTGGTATTAGAGCCAATTACTTTTTCTCCAAGATGTTTTCTTTTTCAAATGTAGGTGCCAATTTTGTTTCTTTTTTTTAAATCATATTTGTTTTTATGGGCCTGCTGAAATTGGTTTACAGTCATGAGGGTCTACTGTGATGTCATTTCCAGTTTAAGGGTTTCTGAATTGCAGAACAATATAGTGGTTTAAATATGTGCCGATTAATTAAGTTATTTCTATATTCTTAATCAAAGAAGGGCACAATTTACACATATATATATATATATATATATATATATATACAGTATATAATACAATTTATATTATAGTGAACAATTGCAGACTCTAAATAGAACAGTTTTGTGGATTTCCCCCTTTTTTTCCCAGGACAGGCAGTGCAATGATCGAACTGGGCTCAGTGGAGGAGGGCAGCAGTCTGATAGACGAGCTGATGGAGTTGACATCTCAGAGCTTATGTGAGCTCGAGATTAAAGAACACTTCAACATCATTAAAGAGATCGGCCGTGGCAAGTATGGCCGTGTGCTGCTGGTCACCCACCGCTGCAAGGGTATGTCAGCCAGACAGATACGTCTTAAAGGGGTCATATGATGTTGCTAAAAAGAACATTATTTTGTGTATTTGGTGTAATAAAATGTGTTTATGCGGTTTAAGGTAAAAAAAAAAAACACATTATTTTCCACATACTGTACATTATTGTTTCTGGCGTAGAACCAAACTTTATTTAGCTATATTTAATGCTGTATATTGAGCAGTGGACGATGTTAAATCCATATTTGAGATACATATCTGAGTAAAAATGCATTGCTGGTCGGCACCACCTAGCGTGCAGGCGTGAATTAGCAGAAGGCGATCAATCGTTTCGTGCTCGGTGTGAAAGCAACGTTCATCTGCGATTCGCCTCGCTTTTTCGCATCGCGCTCAGTGTGAAACGCCCTTTAGTCCTCTCCTAGCACTTTGATCAAGTTCTACTTGTCTGGACGAGAGGATGGCTCTTGGCTCCCGGGTCTCTTCCGCTTGAGCAGACTCTTTCTTCGTTCTTCCAGCTATCTTAGGTACGCCAGGTGTGATGGTATAGCATCCCCATAGCGATGACATCATCGCAGCATTGAAGTGAACCTATGAGAGGGAACATCTCGGTTACGTATGTAACATTGGTTCCCTGAATAGGGAATGAGATGCTGTGATGCTGGCCATTCCGTACCTTCAATAGCGCTTCCTTCGTCATAGTGTAAAATCTGATGAAATAGCGCGCAGCACGCATATATGAGCATACGTGACGTATGCTCGGGGCGGTAGGGCTGGGAGATTTTTGCAAAAAAAATTAATCGCGATTTTTCCAGAATGTTTGACCGATTCTCGATTTTTTTTATGATTTTTAACTAGTCAACTTGAAAATGTAACTACAACATGATTCAAGTTACTTTTTCTTTATTATTCCTCTAGTTAAAGATAATTATATTCCAAGTGCAGTACACATGAAGTTGTCAACATGATTTTAATGTTAAACAAATCACTTGTTAAATATCTTTGCAGAAAAGATGCCAAAACTACAACTACATATTGTACAAACTTGTCTTATACATATTATGTGTTCAGAAATAATGCGAGGAAAATTATTTTAGAAAATCTCAAAAGTCAAGGAGCCGCTGAAACAGTTCTACTCAGCCGTTATTGAGTTTGTCCTGTGCACTTCAATAACTGTCTGGTTTGATTTAGCTACAAAATCTGACATCAGAAGACTACAGAGGACTGCTGAAAGGATTATTGGTTCTCCCCTGCCCACCCTTCAAGAACTGTATACATCCAGAGTGAGGAAAAGGGCTCAGAAAATCACTCTGGATCCTCACATCCAAGTTATCCCCTTTTTGAACTTTTGCCATCTGGCCGGCGCTACAGAGCCCCAAATACCAGGACAGCCAGGCACAAGAACACTTTCTTCCCCCAGGCAATCTACCTCATGAACAGTTAAATGGACCCCACATTATGCAATAAAAATGTGCAATAACCTTATATTTATTTGTTACCACCTCCATCCTAGTACATCCCTGCATATCATTCTATTCTATTCCATTCTATCATCTATAGCACA
>NW_015632978.1:58271-58489 GCF_001515625.1 Sinocyclocheilus rhinocerous
CAACAGCAGCTTTCAGTCTGTCACCATGATGCAAACATGAAATATCAGACATACAGTAATAGTTCTTTACAGGTTTTTTATTCGATTGCGCTGTTTTTCCATTGTTTTTTCTGTGTAAACATGGATGTGTTTGACTGTTGCGCTCGCGTCTCTTGCAGCGTCCCATGCATGAAACGGCTTTCTAAATAAACTGCGCTCAAGTTAACATTAATTCACTC
>NW_015632978.1:58650-59904 GCF_001515625.1 Sinocyclocheilus rhinocerous
CATGCATGAAACGGCTTTCTAAAAACACTGCGCTCAAGTTAAAATTAGTTCACTCCCATCTTCTTGCATGTTTTACCTAGTCCACTGCCCGCGACGCATCTTTGTCAACACAAAAGCGCATTCTGTGTGAATGGCACTTAGCCTATATTTATGGTCTTTTACTGAGCGCGTCACACGTGAGCGGTTAATCACGTGCGCCGACATGTGGTTGGATCATTCTTTTCTCTTTACTGTTATCACCGGCATATTGTCAAAGTGTCTAATTCTAACATTTGGTAATATTTCTATTGAAAATCGCGATTCCTCGATTTCTAAAAAATAAAATCGTGGTAAAACAATCAATTCGAATTAATCGATAAAATCGGGAAAATCGCCCAGCCCTACGGGGCGGTGCTAAGCGCTATTGGCCAATAAATTGGAGTGATGGTATAAGGGCTTCAGACATTCGTCACACCGGAGGTGTTCCCATAGCGATGACATCATCGCAGCATCTCGTTCCCTATTCAGGGACCCAAGGTTACATACGTAACGGAGATGTTACTTCGTTATAAGTGGACTCGTTACTTTTCTTGCCCATATAATGGGCGCTCCTCGCCTTTTCACTCTTGATTTTAAACCAAGACAAATTAATATGCTCAGAATAACACACTACCTCACTACTTCTATTGGTGCATCTTTATAGTGTTTACTGTGCACAGTATGTGAATTTTCTGTATTTATATAATATCAGTACACTCTTAAAAATGCTGGGTTGTTTCAACCCAACTTTGGGTCAAATATGGACTAACCCAACTTTTGGGTTAAAAATGTAATTTAAAAATTTAACTCAACAGCTGGGTTAGATCGGATTTGACCCAAAGTTGGGTTGAAACAACCCAGCATTTTTTAGAGTGTATGACCTACTACATTTGTGAGCAGTATATAACAGAGTTTGCTTACTGGAATATGTCTCCCACAACGTAAAAGCAAAAAAAAAAAAAAGCGGTCATATTCATTACCATAAACGGCCTGTGAACGTCACACACAGATCTCGCATAGGAGCGCCCATTCCGCGATGACGTAATTTTTTTGCAGCGAGCCATGTTTCGGACAAGTCAAGGCCTGTTTGAAATGCTAAAATACACTTATATACAGTGGGTACGGAAAGTATTCAGACCCCCTTAAATTTTTCACTCTTTGTTATATTGCAGCCATTTGCTAAAATCATTTAAGTTAATTTTTTTTCCTCATTAATGTACACACAGCACCCCATAT
>NW_015632978.1:60191-87740 GCF_001515625.1 Sinocyclocheilus rhinocerous
ATATAACAAAGAGTGAAAAATTTAAGGGGGTCTGAATACTTTCCGTACCCACTGTAATTACAATTATATAATTATAATTATACAATTATAATTATATAATTACACTTAGTCATAATAAAAATATTTCTGACAGTTCATTTAGAAGTTACCATTTGAATCCAATTTTTAGGTCATGTGACAAAAGATTAGGCATATTACATTAATTTGTGTAGGTGTAACAAAAGCACGGGGAAAATAATTTTCATCATTGTTTAACTACTTAAAAATTTAGAAGTTACCATTTGAATCCAATTTTTAGGTCATGTGACAAAAGATTAGGCATATTACATTAATTTGTGTAGGTGTAACAAAAGCACGGGGAAAATAATTTTCATTATTGTTTAACTACTTAAAACAGTGAGAAACGTTTTTTAAAACCATAATTATCAAAAACATGTATTCATGTAAAACATGTATATTATGTACACAGTTTGTATGTATTCTTTAAGTAGGCTATTCTTTAAGTATGTAAATAATGTATCACATGAAGGTGGGAATCATTGTGGTGTGTGTATCAGTATTGCAGGGAACAGTTTGACCAGTGTGCAGAAATGAGATAATGCTATTTAAATGAAACACTACCTCCTCTTTTACACTCCCACAGACCGTAATGCCAAGATCGCATCCGAACAGCTGTGAAAATACTTTCCACTACAAACTAAAGACTGTATGTCATGTTCTGTGTCTCCAGAGCACCTTTTAAGAAAGCCGAATGTCCTCTGATCTTGTTTCTTTTTCACTGCTGATTGTGTCTCAGGGACTCCAATGGCTCTCAAAGTGCTGCCCAAGGCCTCGACCAAGCTGCAGGGCTTCCTGAGAGAATACTGCATTTCTTTGCATCTGTCTTGCCACCCCTGCATCGTGGGATTGTTTGGAATCGCCTTCCAGTCCAACGAGCACTACGGATTCGCCCAGGAGCTTGTAACAGGACGGGACCTGTTCGCCATCATCCAGCCACGGGTGGGTCCTCAAACATCATGAGATCTTTCCTTTATTCACATGTAGTTATGCTAAAGCACTGCAAATTCACAGATTTCTTCAAATATGTGACCCAGGACCACAAAACCGGTCATAAGGGTCAATTTTTTCATTCAACATACAACATACATCATCTGAAAGCTGAATAAATAAGCTTTCCGTTGATGTATGGTTTGTTAGGATACAATATTTGGCTGAGATACAACTATTTGAAAATCTGGAATCTGAGGGTGCAAAAGAATCAAAATATTGAGAAAATCGCTTTTAAAGTTGTCCAAATGAAGTTTTGAAAAAAAAAAAAAAAGTTTAAAAAAGTAAGTTTTGATATATTTACAGTAGGACATTTACTAAATATCTTCATGGAACATGATCTTTACTTAATATCCTAATGACTTTTGGCATAAAAGCAAAATTGATCATTTTGACCCATACAATGTATTTTTGGCTATTGCTACAAATATACCGTGCTACTTATGACTGGTTTTGTGCTGCAGGGTCACATATATAGGCACTTTAATGTCCCAGAGGTTGGTTTTTATTAAAACTCTGTGTTAACAAACTAAAACTGTTTTACAATGACATCATTAGTTATTTTTGCTACTTTTCAATTGCATTTTGTGTGTACATTTTATAGTTTTTCACTGTCCCAGACTTTCGATTTTAAACAAAAAATGTATCATAAAATAATAATTATTGAAGATTTAAAACTATTATGATCCAAACAAAGAGTGAAATAAGGCATTTCAAATATTTTTGCAAAAAATATTAAATTTTTTACACAAATTATTGGCTGTTGATGATGGTGGAAATGATGCCACAGTTAAAATCAAAGTTAATATTTCATTATGCATCATTTCCAGTCAAGTTACAATTTTGCCAAATGATGTTAGAAGTACAGCAGTATTTTTAATTGGTGAATTAATGAAGTGGGCCAATATGCTCAGTAATATATATACACTATGTACATATATATATATATATATATATATATATATACATCTCAATAAATTAGAATGTCGTGGAAAAGTTCATTTATTTCAGTAATTCAACTCAAATTGTGAAGGAGAAAATGGCATTGTCCAAATGAAGTTCTTAGCAATGCATATTACTAATCAAAAATTAAGTTTTGATATATTTACGGTAGGAAATTTACAAAATGTCTTCATGGAACATGATCTTTACTTAATATCCTAATGATTTTTGGCATAAAAGAAAAATCAATCATTTTGACCCATACAGTGTATTTTTGGCTATTGCTACAAATATACCCCAGCGACTTAAGACTGGTTTTGTGGTCCAGGGTCACACACACACACACACACACACATATACATATACACATATATATATATGCAAATTATGTTTACAAAAGGGTTTTTATAGCATGCAACAATAAATGTCTACTTTAATGTTTCAAATAACTTTTTCAAAAATACAATGTCGAAATATGGGTGAAATAATGTTCCATTGTCATTCAACGACATATTTATTCTGATCTGTACCTATTATAAAAGAAAAAGTTATCATACCAATCTTTTATGATATTTTAAATAGAACCAAAATGTATATTTAAACTGTATTAAATTTTCGTCAAAGTCAAAAAGGTTTTTCAAGCCCCTTGAAATGTCTTTAGAGAATTTTGTGCCTACACATAAGCAAAGTGACAGTATCACACTGTTGAGACTATTATTCATATACATATTACCATATTTAGATATTTATTTATTTGTATACACAAAGCCAGACATTCACTTTAAAGCAAGTCTGTCACTTTATGTCTGTCATTGGCAGATGAGTTCTAAATCAGTGTCCGACACTTGAGAAGGTTACGACTGTATCGTCACAGACACTATAGTGACTCTAGATGTGGTACAGTATATTTTTCCCCAAGGGACCGGGACGTCTGCATGCTTACAGAATGATGTTTGACAGATGCTGATTAAATGCATTGCAGAGAAATGATGATGTACAGAGTTTTTAGAGTTTCAGGATAACAAGAAAACAAAACAGAAAAAATAATATACACAGCCTCTGAGAGCTTCCATAACTGAAAATATTCAAGAAAATGCTAGCAATGAAATAAGCTATTTTATTACAAAATGTTTAAAATAATCCATAATTTGAGATGCTGGAATGGTGAACTTCAGTTTGGTTGGATCAGATACATGCATATTTACTTTTGGCCATTATTAGTACAGTATTACTGTTAGGGCATTATTAGAAACTAGTGAGAAAATAGTGTTTAAGTTTATTTTATTATGTCTACATAATAAATAAAGCTCCAGGCCTGCCCTGCACCGCTATGAACTACAAGCCCGTTCACACGCTAAGCATGTTCACTTGGAGCAGGACGTACGCTTGACATATTTCGGTAATGTTCACATGTCCTCTCATGAAATCTTGGAGGGTGTAATGTGTGAGTAAAAGAGCAGAGCAGCTGCTTTTCTCTGTCACCACATGAGTCTCTGTTACTTCAGCATATCCAGTGAAATCTTAAGACGTACTGAAGACGTACTGAAGCCTGGAAAGATTTAAAGAGGCAATAACGCCGCAGGGGCTCCTAAACTCATGTAACCTTAGATTTTAATTTATTGTGCAATGATGTTGTCTTGAGAGAATTTTGTGCACATAAGTGTCAGTATACTGTTGAGTCTTTTAAACAGTCGAGACTACTATACCAAAATAAATTACTGAGCATAATGGCCCTGAGCATAATGGCCCATTTCTGTTAATAATTGTTATGAATATGAAGTAAATTACAAACAACTAATAAAATATATTTTTATATATTATATAAAATATATAGAAATATATAAAAATAATCTAAAACGAATACATAAAGCTATATAAAATTAAAATATATTTTTTAGACATTTTAGATATTTATAAAAAATGATATATATATATACACACACACACACACACATATACATACATATATATATATAAACACACATGGACCTAGAGGCTTCAGGTCTTTTCCCAACATTTATTTGCACCCTCAGATTCCAGATATTGAAACAGTTGTATCTCGACCAAATATTGTCCTATCATAACAAACCATACATCGATGGAAAGCTTATTTATTCAGCTTTGAGATGATGTCAAAAAAATTCAAAAAATTGACCCTTATGACTGGTTTTGTGGTCCAGGGTCACATTTTATTATTGAAGTATGATTTAAGTTTTATTAGTTGATTAGTCTTTTATTTGTAATATATTATTGAATTAATTTAATATATTATTTATAATATAAAAATCAACATCTGAAAAAAGTTACTGAAAACAAAATACCCTGGAACCTAAAAATTGACTGGTATATTGAATATAAAAATTGAATATAAAGAACACTGTTTTGGTTAAAGAGTCTTGTGTTCATTTTCTTATTAACTGAGTCCTGGTGTCCTCTACACTGGACATATCATAAAATATTAATAAACAAATATTTCCTTTTTTAATTTCCTTTTCCTAAAAAAAAAAAAAAGACAACTTTTTTCCCCTGGATCTCAGAAGGATATAGAATAGAACTATATTTGTTCTAAATCAACAACTTACTATACTGCATTTTTTTTTCTCCAGGTGGGCATCCCTGAATGCGCAGTGAAGCGCTGTGCCGTTCAGATCTCTTGTGCTCTAGAGTTCATCCACCAGCATGGTCTGGTCCACCGTGACATCAAGCCTGAGAACGTTCTTCTGCTGGACACCCAGTGCCGGCGGGTCAAACTGGCCGACTTCGGCCTCACCCAGAGACGAGGAACCTTCATCCGCTTCATATCGGGCACGCTGCCATATATGGCTCCAGAGCTGTGCATCATGGTCTTGGAGGAAGGACAGAAGGAGGTGACAGTCCCTCCACTCCGCGTGGAGCCCACTCTAGACACCTTTGCCTTTGCTGTACTTCTTTTCTGTATCCTCACGGGCTTCTTTCCCTGGGAGCGCTGCAACGACAGCGACGATTTCTACGAGGAGTTTTCAGACTGGCGCAGATCGCCGAAGAAAACCCCCGTGCCATCTCAGTGGAAAAGATTCACGCCTGTGTGCATGCAGATGTTCAGAAGGATGTTAGCACTGGATTCCAGTGAGAGGTGCTCCGTAGGGGAGGTCAAAGGTTACGTGGGTAAGGACTGGGTGCGAGCGAAGGACGCCAACGGATGGGTGGGAGAAAATGGGGAGGTCAGCACGTCCACACCGAGTCCCTGCAGAAGCAGCTACAGTGATGAACAGTGATGGTGGCATATGACAAATGAGCAGAATGTGGTGCCAATTGCAATGCAGAGAGCTGCTTGATGGAAAGAATTTAGATCATTAGAGGTGTTGATTTCTTAAAAAGTTATGAGGAAGACACTCATTTGCGGGTCAATATTATCGGTTAAATACAATTTATACTTCATTAAAAGCAATTGTGGCATGCTATAATTAACAATTTTTTTTTTTTTAATAATTCACATTTAAAAAAAAACAAAAAACTTACAATGGTAATGCACTTACACTTTTAAAATATATATATTTAGTTGTCTATATAAGAATACATTTTGATGGAGAAAAAGTACAGTATAGAAGTACAGTATTGCATGTTGTGCACAGAAATGAAAAAAAAAAAAAAACTCCAATCTGATCAAATGTATGATACAAAATATGTTATAAATATATAAATTACAAAAGAGCAGGTAAAATATTTATATATTTTTGAGAAAAAGTATACATATATACACAAATATATATATATATATATATATATATATGTGTGTGTGTGTGTGTGTGTGTGTGTATGTGTATGTATACTTTTTCTCAAAAAATATTTTGTATTTACATATTTTAACAGATTGAAGTTTTATTTTATTAGATTGTTGTACTATATAAGGTATAATCAACGGCTTGCTGTGCATTAAAATATTTTAAATGCATGACGCGGAGGCCAAGAACCACCCTCCGCGAACACACGCGCGCACACATAAACTTATCAACGCTTCTCCGCGATTTTTATTAATAAAATTGCCTAGATACTAGATCATTACATTATATTCCGAGCCTGGTCTCATGAAAATGCATATAAATAGTACGTCAAATAAAAACCAAAACTCGTGTTATTGATACGCAAAAATTGACTTTGGCGTGTATATGCTACACAAGTTGTTGGGCGTGCATATAATACGCAGTTTTCCCGTGCATATGATACGAAATTTGTTGTCGTGCATATGATACGCAGTTTTCGCGTACATATGATACGCATCTACCCCACAACCCTAATCCTACCCATCGCGTAGCATATACACGACAAAGTCCATTTTTGCGTATCAATACCACGAGTTTTAATTTTTATTTGGCGTACTATTTATACGCACTTTCATGAAATCGGGTTAGAAACGCACACACAACTGTAATCTCTCTCTCTTTCTTTCTCGCTCTCTCTCTCTCGATCGATAATTAATTGAAATGCTATAATTCATTGAAATAAATGTGATCTTACCGCACTTTCATCTCTGTGTCTGATTTGAAACGGGCAGAATGCTAGAGCTAACGAAACGTAACTGACGAACATAACTGTCATTTTTACCCTTCCGGTCAAATATTGCGCTGCAAAGAACAATACTAGTTTTAACTTGCCTATAACTTGGCAAATGACCATGGAATAAGCGGGATAATCAACGGCTTGCCATTACATATTATCAGATTGAAGTTTTATTTTATTGGTTTATTAGTAAATACTAAATGTCTACAATATAGAAATTACAAAAAGGTAAAGGTAAATATTTTAAATATTAAATATATGTGTGTTATTAGCATATTATTATGATTCAGCTTTAAACTACATAAAAATGCATGTAATTTATACTGTATGTTTATTTGAAAATACAGCTTTGAGTTTGTTAGTAAAACTTTCAATCTGATGCACACATGGTTAGAAATTGTGATTTATGTGAATTTTAGTAAAATGTCCTTGAAATCTGTATTGTTTTTAAAACAACCCTATTTATACCAAAAGTATGGGCAAAGGACACAGATTCCATATTGACCAAAATCTCAAAACATTTTTGTCAGTGTTATATATTTAAATAAATAACATATTTCATATCGGGGGCAAAATCTGACAACAATAGCGTCATAAATTATGCTTTTTTTTTTGCTCAAATTGCTTTATTTTTCAGGCTGGACCATACATAGAGTAAACAAACAGGCCGTGCCTCTTTTGGCTCTTTTAACTGCAAGACTACAGCTGCCATATTGAGCTGGGTTAAATACAACCCAGCACTGGGTAAAATATAGACAAACCCAGCGATTGGATTGTTTTTGACCCAGCGGTTGGGTTACTGTCCAGAAGGTTGGGTTTAACATTTAACCCAACTGTTGGTTGAAAACAACCCAGTCACTAGGTTTGTCCATATTTAACCCAGCATTTTTATTTTTATTGGAGTGGACCATCTCCTGCCCTTTGTCTCTGATATCAATTACTGTACGCTCACAATTCAATCCTCTACCTCCACCCAAACTTAGGTTTTCAGTAATTATCCATTTTGTATTATTATATGATTTGCCAATCACTTCTGTTTCTAGCAGAAATGAGGGTCCAGTGCACAAAAAATACACAGAATGCGTACATTTCCCATAACTGTAATGTAGATGAGGGGTACATTTTAAACTACTGGTGTATTTTACTAATGTTTTATCCACGTTTATTGTATTATGTTTTGTATATTTGTATAAAATGCGTATATTTTCCATATCAACTGTCTTGTTTGCTGTGTGCTTATGATCTGACCATGTCACTATTAAAGACACATTATCTAAGGATAAATCTAGTGCTTGAGAAAGTGATTTTTACCGATTTAAAAAATGGAATTTTTAACATAAAAAAATGACACAAACCTGTGTGTTTCTTTCAGTTTTTGATCAGAAAATAAAATATTTTGAAGAATGATGGTAACCAAAGAGTTTATGGTCCCCATTGACTTCCATAGTATGGAAAAAATACTATGGAAATCAATGGCTGCCGTCAACTGTTCATTCATTCATTCATTCATTCAGTGTACTGTTAATATGAAGGAATTTTCGGCTGCAATTTATTTTACAGTACGTGCACTTTAGGTGTACTTATCTAAGAAAGTACTGTGTAATATAACTACATAGGTTAAGGTTAGGTTTAGGGGTAGGTTCAGGATTCCTATCACCCACCCAGTTATTGTAATTAGCCTACTATAATAAGTACCTAGTATGTACATGTGGAACACGGCTGTAAAATAAAGTGCTCCAGAATTTTCCGTATTGATTTTTGACAGGTGTTTTACCCATATTTTGAACTATGCATTGCATTAGTATTTAGTGTTGAAGGAAATGTCCGTAAATTTACTGGAAGATGTACTGGTAATTTTCTGCCAGTGCTAAACATTTTCTAAATAAATAAAATAGCAGAACACACACATAAAGGCAAAATAATACACAAGATATTTGGCTGTTACTTTAAAAATGTAATTCTAGTAATTGAATGGATTAAAATCTGCACTAAAAAGCAACCATAAAACTGCCCTTAAATGTCAAACCAACTACTTGATTCACTACTTCATATAATTCTCTAGCTTGACAGAAAAAAAATTGATTTGACATGCTGCTCATAACAGATGAGAGTGAACACAGAGCTCTATTCTAAACTTACTTGACTAAAGAAAGAAAAATAAATAGATAATAAGAAAATATGATGCATTTGTTTAAAGGAGTCATAGGATGCCAATTTTCCACAAGTTGATATGATTCTTTAGGGTCTTAATGAAAAGTCTGTAACATAGTTTGGTTAAAATTTCTTAATGGTCATGTAAAAAACACCTTTTTTACCCTGTCAAAAACAGCTCTTTTCAGAGCATGCAGTTTTGTAGCATTTTCCTTTAAATGTTAATGAGCTCTGCTGACTCATTAACAGTAAACAGTAAACAGTCCCTCTCTTCCGAGCCGCTCTCTGAGGGACTGTTTACTTTAGCTGCATTCATCGTGAAACTTGCTAATTAGCACATTATTAGGAAAGGCGATTTGCAAAGATTCGTTAAAAAACCTTACACTCACTTCTTCTGTAGGTGAAGCTGGATCACGAATGATTCGCGCAAACATAGACGCATTTATGTAGATGGGGGCGCATTCCCTTCAAAAACAAACGTAATCCACTGCGTCTTCTGTGGCTCAGATGTCGGGAGTAAATGACGACTGATATGTTCATTATTACGCGGCTGCTTACGGTATAAATATGATTCGGTGGATCAAACAAACAAGCTCCTTCCAAACTTTCCTTCAAAACTTCATTACATGAATCTCCTGTTCTTTTAGACAAATACATTGATATTATCATGTCAAAATGTGCTTTGAAATCGCTTCCAAGTCACTGGTGGCCTTTGCTTGTAACCCCAGTAATTTATTACATACAAACACCGTAAGCACCACAACCTTCTCTGTTGAACATTCAGAGATCTCCTGGCATCTGTTGCAGCTGGTGTGGTATTGATGGATTCTGGGCTGGTGTTTGTTTAGGCCCAGCTCTAGAGAAACCGTCCCGGTGGGGTGTCGTCACACTGGTGATTTGACAGCAGTTCTGAGCCCAGCAGCTCCCTTCACTTTGCAGCATATTTAGAGCGTTACACTAACCGGGATAATGTTACCGCAGTCCCTGAGCTGCTCCAATCAAAGGCCTCATTATTAAATCCTCTAAGGCAGCCAAAAGCCAATCATGGGGTAAAGGGTTTAACAGCTTTCACTGAAGCTCGACTCCTCAGCAATGACTCATAATCTGTTTCGGTTGTTACTTTAAGCCAGATTCTTCTTACAAAGTGTACAACAATAACAGCCCTTTCACTGGTCACTTTGTGGAAACGGGACACTTTATGGTTGCCAGTTAATGAACTACACTTGTGTGAACTCAAGGTGAACTGACTTCATATGTCCACTTAAAATATCCAAAACATTGGTCAAAACTGATGAAAAGTAAGTGAAGAGAGCACTCGGTTTCATATTCTCAAATTATGCAATCGCATCCAGACATTTTAAGTGTCTGAATACCTTTTTGGGGGCCATTAGAGCAACAACACTAGTAAACATGTTGGTACAGTGTCCGTTCCTGGAACTCTGACACCTGCTAGAATGGAAATGAAGTCATCATCACACTTCACCGCATGAATATGAGGCTCTAATTGCCTGATATATCCAATAAATGCCACTCAGATCATTTCTGCAACATGTAGTGCAGCACAGACGAGCACTGGTGAACCCGTTTTAGTGCTTCAAACGAACTGTCATGCAACATATGTTGAAAATGCTCTTTGAGCTTCCGGACTTTGTTGACAGACTCGACAACTTGACTTTTATGTGTTTTACGACGACACTAAAATACACCACAGTGTCTGTAGTTAAACCAGTCACAACTATGTTTTACAGCTATATTTTTCTCCCATAAATGCAACAGAAAGTAAATCATATACTCACTGCTGTAATATTGCTGTAGCTAATTGCCAACGTTTTAAAATAGTTTTTATGCAAAAGTATCAAAAAAGTACCACATTCAGATTTCGTTTTAGATTAGATTTAATTTTTTGTCTATCTTTTTGGAAAAATGCTTCTGGAGTATGTATTGAAATTGAAATACCGTGTACATACATCGACACGTGTGTGTGTGTGTGTGTGTGTGTGTGTGTGTTCAGTACTTTTTTTCTATTTTGGTGTCAGCACGTTTCTTTCTTTTTTTCTTTCTTTTAAAAATAGTGTTATTTAGCAAGGATGAATTAAAAGTGAGAGTGAAGACATTTGTAATATATTTAAATTTGAAATGAAAGTTCTTTTAAAGTTTCTATTCCTCACGGAGTCCTGAAAAAAATCACTGTTTCTACAAACATATGAAGCAGCACAACAGTTTTTAACATTGATAATAATAATAAATGTTTCTTGAGCATCAAATCAGCATATTAGAATGATTTCTCAAGGATCGTGTGACACTGATGACTGGAGTAATGATGCTGAAAATTCAGCTTTGCATCACAGGAATAAATTACATTTTAAAATGTATTCAGATAGAAAACAACATAGAAAATTGCTTAAAACTACAAAAACAATTTCTACTTGTATTTATGAATATGTTTCCATTAATGAAATTCATTATATATGTTTTTATATTATTTTTAGTTTTATATTTTATACAAATTGCATAGAGTATGGCATCTTATAAAATATTTGCTGTCACATTTAAGAGGTCCAGCAAATCACAATTTGTCATATGTGTAAAAATCAAAATCGATTATGACTTGTAACCCCTCCACATGACATCTCTCTGTCCAGTATCCCACAATGCTTTGAGCGAACAGAAGCCATGAATGGAGGGCTGAGGAACCGATGGGCTCTGTGTTCCTGCCAGCGGCTCATGCAGCACTACTGCTAATAAATCTTTGCTGTTATGGAAAATCACAATCTCACAGCCAACAACTTCTTATATCAGCAATCCACATGCGTGTTAGTGAAGGTTATTTCAGCTCTCACAGTACAGCACAGTTGTGTCTAGACTCATGGAAACATTGAGCAAAGCAGCATATGAGATGACAGCTTGATAAGGCTGTTACATTTCTGAGCATCACTCACTCATGGTATTATGCATGGAGGCTGTTTATGATGTTGAGAATATGCTAATAAACAATTAGTAAAGAGCTAAATATAAATCTTTACAGGATTATAAAGATGATCATTTACAACTGGCAGAGAGATTTGGCGTTCGTGTTTAAATGTACAAAAAATGCAACTTCATGATTACAAACGTGTATTTAAAATACACAAATACACTGTATTTAAATACGCCACATAGGCCTACAGGTATCACTAGAAATGACATTATAATTACAGTATATTTAGGACATTTAGGCAAGGCTGGGTAAAAACTATCGATTTCAATCAATTCTCATATTTACGAAATCCCTATCTTGTCTTGTGTAATCTCTCAATCAGAGTTTCGACCGAGGAAAGATGTCAATATAACAGCTTGTAGACAATGTCATGAACGATATGCAATGTCAGATAGAAAAACGAACTCTAGGGAGGAGAACCCTAGTTAATATAACTATTAGTTAATATAACTATAAAAACTTTATTGAGTGTAATTTAAGTGCGTGTATACAAATCAATTAATTTGAAGCTTAAAGTAATGTAATACCAACTGACTCTCATGTCTATGTTTTACAGCATTAGTTGAGATTTTTTTCCCTTGAGAAAATTTGCCATGTACTGTACCTGGTATATATCCTAAATAATCGATATTGAATCGAATCAGAATCAAATCACAAGTTTGTGAATCGAAATTGAATCGAACCATGAAAATTGTGATAATACCCAGCCGTATATTTTAGTGTACCATAAATGCTAGTCAGTAGGCCTACATTCAAATTGCATGGAACCAATTATGAAATTACACATAAAGATACTTTATCCTACTTAGGTGGTTCAAAAAAGCACTTTTTAGGCCAAACTAATTGCATAATACATTCTCATTTAATTGCTAATTTATATATACTGTATATACAGTGTGTTTGTGTGTATAATATAATATATATGCAATTAAGTGTGCAAAAACGTTCATTCACACGTAAGTATATTCTCGCATATTAAGCATATTACTGTATTAAGTACCAGGGGCGTAGATTACGCGGGGGACGTGTCCCCCCCACTTTTAATATCATGTAAATTCGTCCCCCGCACTTTTTCGGGCAAGTGTGTTCGCATAGAGGCTTTCAAGAGCTGGTGTGAATAAATATAGATTTAAATTAAATACCCAGCCGTATATTTTAGTGTACCATAAATGCTAGTCAGTAGGCCTACATTCAAATTGCATGGAACCAATTATGAAATTACACATAAAGATACTTTATCCTACTTAGGTGGTTCAAAAAAGCACTTTTTAGGCCAAACTAATTGCATAATACATTCTCATTTAATTGCTAATTTATATATACTGTATATACAGTGTGTTTGTGTTTATAATATAATATATATGCAATTAAGTGTGCAAAAACGTTCATTCACACGTAAGTATATTTTCGCATATTAAGCATATTACTGTATTAAGTACCAGGGGCGTAGATTACGCGGGGGACGTGTCCCCCCCACTTTTAATATCACGTAAATTCGTCCCCCGCACTTTTTCGGGCAAGTGTCTTCGCATAGAGGTTTTCAAGAGCTGGTGTGAATAAATATGGTTTATTTGTGTTTTTCAAGTCATCTCCAGGTAATAAATAAAGTATATGAACAATGCAGTGCTAATTGACATAGCATTTATTACAGTATAGAAACTATTCTGCCTTATTATGTGATAAAAAAAAGTGTTTGTAGTATATAAAGATTAACAAATCATTATTATTGATTATTGTCCAGCAGTTATCTGATTTCTAAGCCAAATAAAAGCTAGAAATTACAGAAAAAATAAAGTTGCCTATTCACTACCGGTCAAAAGTTTTTTAAACAGTAAAATTGTTCATGTTTTTTAAAGAAGTTTCGTCTGTTCACCAAGCCTGCATTTATTTCATCCAAAGTACAGCAAAAAAAATGTTGAAATATTTTTACTATTTAAAATAACTGTTTTCTATTTGAATATATTTTAAAATGTAATTTATTGTGACTTCAAAGCTACATTTTTAGCATCATTACTCCAGTCTTCAGAGTCACACGATCCTTCAGAAATCATGTTGATATTCTGATTTGCTGCTCAAAAAACATTTATTATTATAATGATGTTGAAATCATCTGAATAGAATTTTTTTCACTTTCCTTTGATGAATAGAAAGTTCAGAAGAACAGCATTTATTTGAAATAGAAATCTTATGTAACATTATAAATGTCTTTATCATCACATTGATCAATTTAAAGCATCCTTGCTAAATAAAAGTATTAATTTCTATAATTTATTTTCCGAAAAATAAAAATTATACTGATTCTAAGCTTTTTAATGGTATAGTGTATAATGTTACAAAAACTTTTTATTTCACATAAATGCGGATCTTTGGATCCTTCTATTCATCAAAGAATCCTGAAAAAAAAATTTACTCAACTGTTTTAAATATTGATAATAATAATAATAATAATTAAAAAAAGGTTTCTTGAGCAGCAAATCAGCATATTATAATGATTTCTGAAGGATCATGTGACAGTGAAGCGGAAAATTCAGCTTTGATCACAGAAATAAATTACATTTTAAAATATATTCAAATAGAAAGCAGTTATTTTAAATAGTAAAAATATTTCACAACATTACTACTTTTGCTGTACTTTGGATCAAATAAATGCAGGCTTGGTGAGCAGAAGAGACTTATTTATAAAACATTAACAATCTTACTGTTCAAAAACGGTTGACTGGTATGTAGATTACAGAAATGTTATACTGTAATGTTTTTTTTTATATATATATATATATATATAACATTTCTGCCCCCCTCACTTCTAAAATGATGACTACGCCCCTGTTAAGTACTCTTTTTAAAAAGTATGCTGAAGTGTATTTCATTTTTTACAAGGGCAGCGTCATTCACTGTCACGCTTTCCAGCAGAAACCTGCAAATGAGGCCCATTATAGAATGCTCCGCTTTGTGAAAGTAAAAAAGCTTTAAAAATGTTTTATTAAAAAAATATAAAAATGTTAGACCTCATACAAAATTGAGATGCATTGTCCACAACCAAGCTCTCAGATCTTGCCTGCAAACTGATGAATTTGCTAGTTTTGTGAGCATGTTTGTGTCGTCACCTGAATAACTTTAGCAAACCAGCTGCTAGAATGATAAATTATACAAAGGTCAAAACAACAATATAAACAAAAGACAAAAATGTCCACCCATGATTTAATTGGGGGAACAGTAGCGTCACATTCATTAGTTAAAATCAGCACAGGCATGTTTAATCTGTTAAAAAAGCTCTTCGTGGAACTGTAGTGAATGTTAAATAAAGCCTGGATAATCCTCATTTGAATTTTGGAATGTTCTATTCAAAGATTCCGGCCCCTAAAGACACACCATTAGTTCTCTTCAAAAGAAACATGTTCTGTTTACAAAAACCACTTACAAAGGAGTCCCCCAAGGTATAGCAGATGACATGTGAACTTCCCCGGCTACAGGAAGACGTCACCAAAATACAGTAACACTAGTACTACTAGTTACAGTACACGGCAGCGGTTACTGTGTTTAAAGCTGGGCATGTGTGAGTAGATGCCAAATGTAATCAGACATATTTGCAATTAGAAGGAGAATTCCTGATGAAGCAAGGAGAGCTAACTCTTGTGCTGTGAATCAAACTATAGGTGTTATAGAACAATACAGCTTAACACACAGCACCAGAGCATGTCTCCACTGACACCGTTTCACCTCCAGCTCTTCTGAAATTTACTGAGATGCATGAAACTGACACCTTTAAATTTCATAATAGTGTACAAAAGAGTCAAAACTATCAATTACTTTAATATGAAATCATTCAAAACAAGCCCCCCAAAAAATGCAAGATCAAACAAAATCGCTGCAAAATTTCTAAACAATCCATTATTTGAGTTTATGGTGTAATCTCTCAAAATACTGTATATACAAAAATAGAAAATAAGGTTCTCATTCTAAAAATTGTATAAAACTATAATTCCTTTTAAAATAAGTAACATCTCTTTAAAAAAATTAATACACATGCTCATGAGTAGGCCCAAATAAAATATACTGTGTATTTTTTTTTTTTTACCAAAATAGCACCTACTTTAGGTTTTCACTTTTGGTGACTTTGAGAGCATCATCTTTACATTTTTTCAGTACTATTATGGAGCATTAAAGGGATAGTTCACCCACAAATGAAAATTTGATGTTTATCTGCTTACCCCCAGGGCATCCAAGATGTAGGTGACTTTGTTTCTTCAGTAGAACACAAATTATGATTTTTAAGTCCAGCCGTTGCAGTCTATCAGTCGTATAATGCATGGCAATGGTAGCAAAATCTATGAGAGTAAAAAAAACATGCACAGACAAATCCAAATTAAACCCTGCGGCTCGTGACGACACATTGATGTCCTAAGACACGAAACGATCTTTTCATTTTTGGGTGAACAATCCCTTTAAAGAAACTAGTTGTTACAGATGAATTGATTTTTTTTAACTAAATATATTTTTACATGCTAACATTGGCCTTCTTATTGATCCAGAAAATGAATGGAAACTAAATGGACAGTTGAACATTTATCTGATATATACATTGTGTATTAAAGAAATAGTTAATAAATAGTTAACCAAAATTAAAATTTGCTGAAAATGTACTCACTCTCATGCCATCCAAGATGTAGATGAGTTTGTTTCTTAATGGGAACAGATCTGGAGAAATGTAGCATTATATCACTTGCTCACCAATGGATCCTCTGCAGTGAATGGGTGCCGTCAGAATGAGAGTCCAAACAGCTGATAAAAACATCACAATGACCCACAATTAATCCACATGACTCCAGTCCAGAAACAAAGAAACAAACCCATGGAGATGTTTTTAACTTCAAACTGCTGCTTCCAGCTAAAATACAAGTCCTCTATCCATAATATTTCTTTTTTCCAGTGAAAAAGTCATCTCGTCTGAATCAGAAGACTAAAAAAGTAATAATAATAAAGTCCAAAACAGTTTAAATATGTTAGTGGATTATGGACTTGTATTTTTGTCTGAAGCAATGTTTGAAGTTAAAAATGTCTTGATGGATTTGTTTCTTATAAACACAAATCTTTTCACTTCAGAAGACATTAATTGATGGAGTTGAGTGGATTACTTTTGGATTCTGATGGCACTCATTCACAGCAGAGGATCCATTGGTGAAGTGACGTCATGCTCATTTTTTTCCAAACCTGTAGTGACCAAACTCATGTTGGAAATTTTCAGCAAATTTGAATTGTTGGGTGAACCAATTGAACTTTGGCCTCCTGTTTGTGATAACATTGTGTTACCTGGTCTTGAAAATTTTAAAAGCATTGATCTTGTACAAATGAACAAGATAGCGATAACCTATTATTACGTTTTAATTTCAAGGTTTTCTGCTGAGTTCATGTGGGCCTGCTCATGAGCTTTAACAGACTAAAAGCAAACAGATCAAAACTACACATCAAAAACTAAAGAATGACAAAACGTTTGACTGGTTTGTCGGCACAAAAATGAGCTCTTTTCATCAGTTCATACGCTGTTGTGACGATAATTAAAGATTTTGTTATTCCAAACGTGTCCCTTCTTTTATACATCTTCAGAGCTAGCATAATTAAACAGCATTTGTTTATCCATATTTTCTTCCCAATATTCTACTGATATAAGAACACCCAATCTTATCTCTTAAGAACAATTTGGTCACGTTGGCTGCTTCATTACTCTGCTTGAGCGTGAACTTCTACCTCTGTGGTCACCAATACCGCATCTGCATTTGCAACTAAACCTGCATCTGAATCTGAATCTGCACCTTCATCCACGTCTACATCTACATGTGCTTGAGTGCCTGTCGTCCCTGCATTTTCATTGGCTGCAGCCTCGACAGGTATGACATCATCATAGTCCTCCTGTTTCTCTATCTCCACTTCATAGGTGTCCTGATCTGATGAGAACACAAAGGAAAAGGTCAGCACCGTTTCCATAAAGGCACACACACACACACACATATACAGTGAGGTGTAAATTTGAGTGATGTACCAAGAATGTTCTCGGGTCTCTTGGGAAGGAGAGGGAGGTTGAGGTCATCATCATGGTGGGTTTGAGAAGGAGAGATTCCATTGGCTTGTCCCTCAATGTCATCATATTCTGTCCCAGAAGAACCTGTCTTTCTGTCATATTCATCCTCCTCTCCTGTTGGAGAAACCAAACATGATTTATGTAGAGTCTTTAAATTGTTTCCATCAATTTTATGCGATATTCCAGTTTTGCGCATAAGTTAAATTTGAATCTTTGGATGGAAACATCACTAATACTTTTAGTTTATAGTTTACTTTGTATAGTATTAGTATAGTTTATTTATTTGGATGGACAAATGTGTAGGCAGTCAGGCAACAAACTAAAATGAACAGACTAAGTAAAAGATTGATTGACTGACATACATTGTGTTGAAATGAATGAAACTGACAATTAAAAATTACCTATTATAAGCCTAATATTTGAATATCTCACCTGACTTGTCCATGACAGAATCCACATCCTCGTAGTCATCATTATCTAAAAACGATGCCTTTCCTTCAGACAAATCTGGAAAAAAAAATAATAATAAAAAAAAAAATAAAAAAAAAATATACAGTGGGTACGGAAAGTATTCAGACCCCCTTAAATTTTTCACTCTTTGTTATATTTGTTATATTTGCTAAAATCATTTAAGTTAATTTTTTTTCCTCATTAATGTACACACAGCACCCCATATTGACAGAAAAACACAGAATTGTTGACATTTTTGCAGATATATTAAAAAAGAAAAACTGAAATATCACATGGTCCTAAGTATTCAGACCCCTTGCTCAGTATTTAGTAGAAGCACCCCTTTGATCTAATACAGCCATGAGTCTTTTTGGGAAAGATGCAACAAGTCTTTCACACCTGGATTTGGGGATCCTCTCATTCCTCCTTGCAGATCCTCTCCAGTTCTGTCAGGTTGGATGGTAAACGTTGGTAGACAGCCATTTTTAGGTCTCTCCAGAGATGCTCAATTGGGTTTAAGTCAGGGCTCTGGCTGGGCCATTCAAGAACAGTCACAGAGTTGTTGTGAATCCCTGCATGACACTCCACATTTGAAAGTATTTGGTTTAAATAATCATGTTTTTTTAATAGTTTTTGTTATTAGTTATTTATATTTGGGCTTTATGTTACATTTTCTGTTGTTTAATGAAAGTTTAATGCATTATTTAAGTATCATGTGTGTTACCATGATGGTGTTTTGTGTTTGCATGAATGACTCTGTGCACCTTCTATATATTAGTATATACTTCTGCTTGTGGCGAAGCTACTTGTCATGAGCTTTGATTCTTCATGTGGCCAAAATTATTTTGTAAAAACTACAGAATTTTTTTTACAGTGTATACATACATACATACAATCAATATATAGTTTATTGATTTTTGTACATCTTCCTCTATCTATCTATCTATCTATCTATCTCTGTGTGTGCGTGTGTGTGTGTGTGTGTGTGAATGATTTTGTTTTTTGACTTATTAGATACAAAAGTAAAATAAATAAATAAATAATAATAATAATAACAATAACATTTTGCAATTAAGGAAAGCATTAGCTTATGTCTCGATATTTACAATGTTCAAAGTAATAATAATTCAATTATACAGTATACCTCTGTCCTCTCTATCCATCTTATCCATTTCATTCACATCCGGGTTGACGTCTTTGCCATTATTTTTTCTATAATATCTTACTGCAAAAACAGAAACAGGTAGAAAAGTATGCTTTCTATTAATTCTACCGGTTATTGTTTGATGTGCAGTGAGACAAGGAGTGGGAAACACTGCCACCAACAGGTTAAAAAGATGAAGGCCTTTCAAATATCACTTTGAACTTCATCATGTAAAAATATTGTTTATCTGCAAATCAGAACAATGTCTTTCTGCATGGTGCAAGTGATACTCACAGGCTAAAAGTAGGCGTTTCCGATTTGCCCACATTAAAAACAAAATCAGCAACCCCAGCACGCCTCCTAACAGACCCAATATCAGACCCACTGAAGAATTATCTTTTGGAGTATAACCTGCAGTTTTAATGAAAAAGTTTCACAGGTTGGAATGTTCATTACCTTTATTAAAGTAAACTCACAGCTACTTAACTTCATGCAAGAAGACAAGCAGCGGCAAAACAAATCCCAGGACAATAAAAATGATTTTCCTATATTAAAGTGTAAGGCATCTGTGTTTTTTTTTACCTTCACATATGATTTCAGCAGGTCCATGACTGCATTTATCTTTTTTGAGATGGTGCATGCACTGAAAAATCTTGTAATGGTTTTTTGGGCAATCAATTTTCACCTTTATTTCATTTGCTATTTTCTGTTCATCCAGCAGTAGTTCTCCACTATCGTTGCACTTAAGCACATCACAAACCTTCTTGGTATCAGCCTCAGTCAGTTTTCCACAGACATATTCCCATTGCCCTTTATACCTGATCCCAAGCTTCCCGCCACACTTCTCAGTAGTGCCGAATTCAACACTATCTGCAATACAAAAATAACTTCTGTCATTGAAAGTATAGCACAACTTAGCATATTCTAAGCATATGACTAGTCTTTTTAATATTTCATAAAACGTGCATCTATCTGTAAACATGAATTAGGAGTACACATGCATATGAGCAAACAAAAATGGACTAACAGCCACAAAACTGGATGTTTAAAAGGGAAATTGAACATCAATTCATTATTTAACTACAGTAACAGTCCTAATTACAGTCCTACAATACGTGTATGACTCACCTTTGCAGGCCACAGAGAGGATGTTCTTACAGCTGTCATTTTTAAAGCCACACTGCCACAACAGTGTCTCCTTGCCAGTGCAGCTGAAATGCCAGCGATTTTTTTTAGCAGAGACTGTGGCCCAGCTGTGGATGGCCTTACCACAATTGAGGTTGTCACATAACTTGTCGGACATCCCATAATCCCACTGGGATGCACACACATGCTCTTTATCTATGAGCACCTCGCCTGTGCAGTTGTTTGAGAGCATAATGTTCGGAGATTTACCTGGAGAGGAGTGAAATCAGACAATCAGATATTTCTGTACTGTAAGTTAAGTATTACTCTTAAGAACTGACTCCTGTTTGTTTCAGTTCAGTTTAGCAGGCCTACAGGATCTTAAAAGGGAATGACTGAACTGCAACCAAGGATATTAGAATAAATGGGCAAAATGCTGCCATGTTGTTAGGGTCAACACAGGGTTAACACTTTGAGAGCATTCTGGGAAAAGACGTGTTCTTCTATTAATGTTTCTGTAAAAATTATTTGTTAATTTAGAGTTAATATTTATTTATATGATTATTTTTTTAATTTATTGTTTTATTTTTTATTAGTTTCAAAAACTAGTAGTTTCTTGAAAAGTCTCCATATAAATTTAGAACTAATTTGCAATAAAAAAAGAAATAAGTGTTCCTCCACTATGGTCCGTAAAAGTCAACTTGTTATTAAACTATACGTGTATGTGTGATTTTAGTTTCATTGAGATGCATTTTTTAGTAGTTTTAGTACAGTACAAGTTAAACAATGAAAATGAGAAATATTGTCTTGGCAACTGGCTGAAATAAAAAAGTTGGAATTTTTATGAAATATAAAGAAAATATAAAAATAAAAAACTAATTCAAAAGATTAATAAAAACTGTGATAGTATCTTAATGATTCAGAATTAAATTGGTAATGCCTTTTTTAATCTATATATCTATTCTGTTCATATACTTTAATTCGAGTTGACAGTCTTAGGGATGCTAACAAAAGTAAGAAAGAGATCATTCCTACGTTCACACTGGATGTTTAACTGCTGCTGATTCTGGATGGGCTGATCATTGCTCTCGCATTCCCAAATATTATTCTTCCCTGAGCAATTATAGGTCTTCTTCCACCACTCGTTCGTGTTTTTGATTATAGTGGAGTGTGATATGTAATTTCCACACTGTAGATACTCGCACAGCTTTTGTCCTTCCTCTCTGCCCCATCCAAGCCCGCTGACTTGCTGTGTGTTCCCATCTCGCAGACCATATACTGGACCACTGCATTCGCCTTCCTTATTATAGAGGAGCAATCGTTCCCAATCTGTTACATGAAGGGCAGAAATATTAAAGACCTTGTTTCACATGTGCAGGAGCAGAGGTCAAAGGTCAGAGGAGTTGCAGAAACTACACACCTCACCTAGAGAGTGTGGTAAAAATTCCCCCTACGCACCTGGCAAACCTTAAAAGTTAAATTATCCTCGGGTGACTTGTCTGACCGCATTGGAGAACCAAGACTTCTTGGCAAAGATGACATTATTACACCATTTATCTCTAACATAATTGGTTCTTCATGTGCAATTCAGGAAAACCCATAGGCAAAGCAAATTTAATTTATGATTACTTCAGGTTGTTACTCAAGTCATGGGTTGTTATGGTTATTATTACATTCAGATAGACATCTAGTCACCTTGTCCATATGCATCTGTTATAGCAACACGCTAACTAACTTTGGCTAAAGTGTTGGTACTTTTTGTTCTCAAAAGGATACAAATCAAACTTAGTTGAGATCACAAAAATTTCCTTCACAAGAGAAATGTTTTCAAGTCTGCACAGAAATAAAAAAGGTGAGTACCTGTGCATTTCAGATAGCCAACAATACATTCTTTCTCTGAAATCCCTTTGAGGTCACATTTGGAAACAGAGTTGGCACTATCCAGACATGTAATTCTTGATAGTCCTCTGGATTTAGACTCTTCAAGCGAAATCAAATCATATGTGTCATTTATGCTCTTCCCACAAAATAGTTCCTTGCAGATTGCATTTTTAAGGTTTGCATCAAGACTATCTTGGCAGATGGGTGTCCACTTCCCAGCGTAAAACAGTGACACTTTTCCAGCGCATTTGTCTCTTGGATCCTCCAGTCTAGCTTTGACGCTGTCTGTGAAGAGTGTATCAAATAAATGTTCATTAAATGGCATTTTACATTGTGTTTAAGGAATAGTTCACCCCAAAATGAAAATTTGCTAACCCTCAGGTCATCCAAAATGTGGATGAACTAAATGTATTTTTACATGCTAACATTTGTCTTAATATTGACCCAGAAAATGGATGGAAACTAAATGGATAGTTGAGCATTTATTCCAATGTTATACATTATGGTGAAAAAAAGTATAGTAAAATACACTTTATTTAAGTGCACTTAGTACACTTCCATGATGTACTTAAAATGTTCTATTTCCACACACTAATTTTGTACTTAATATACTAAAAATTATTCTTTAGCACTTCTTAAGATAATCTAAGAAGATAATAAAGATTAAGAACATCTAAGTGTACCCAACTGTGCTATTTTGGGACACCATGAATATGAACTAAAATGTGCTTTTAACATACTTTCTCTCTCTAAAAAAATTTATTTACTTACCACTTGTACACAAAAGTGTATTTATATCAAGTGTACTTAAGTAGTACAGTTGGGAAAATGTAACTATTACTTTACTAATATATGTTAAATAAAATCAATTTAATTTAAACGATAACTATATAAAAGTGAACAAATTTTTAAATCATTCAAAGCACGCTTTTTAGAAATACACTAATAAAAGTCCTCTGAATATTTTTGCGGTAGTATACTTTATTTCAATGTACTAAAAATCTATTTAAAAATCAGTGGTATTTGGTATACTTTTGCAATCTCACTGAAATTCTACTGAAGTAGAAATAGACTTTTAATTAGTGTATTTATAGTGTATAACTTTTACAATTTTATTTAGCACAAAAAAAATAAGAATGTACTATAAATGTACTTGCTGGTATTTAAGTCTTTTTCAAGTATACAAGTATAGCATTCAAGTATACTCTTTTTTTCACGCTGGGTAGTGTAATAAAGGAATAATTTCTTCATGGGAACAGATCTGGAGAAATTTTGCATTACATCACCATTGGATCCTCTGCAGTGAATGGGTGCCGTGGATTATTATTGTTTTTATCAGCTGTTTGGATTCTCATTCTGACGACACCCATTCCTTGCAGAGGATCCACTGGTGAGCAAGGGATGTAATAATGGTAAATTTCTACAAACTTGTTTCTTTATTTAGCACAAAAAAAATAAGAATGTACTTGCTGGTATTTAAGTCTTTTTCAAGTATACAATTATAGCATTCAAGTATACTCTTTTTTTCACCCTGGGTAGTGTAATAAAGGAATAGTTTCTTCATGGGAACAGATCTGGAGAAATTTTGCATTACATCACCATTGGATCCTCTGCAGTGAATGGGTGCCGTGGATTATTATTGTTTTTATCAGCTGTTTGGATTCTCATTCTGACGACACCCATTCCTTGCAGAGGATCCACTGGTGAGCAAGGGATGTAATAATGGTAAATTTCTACAAACTTGTTTCCATGAAGAAACAAACTCATCTACATCTTTGATGGCCTGAGGGTGTACATTTTCAGCAAATTTTCATTTTTGTGGGAACTTTTTCCCTTAAGGCCCATTTTATTCATGGGTTTGACAATATTTCACACTTATAATTCTGTAGAAAGGGTAAGGAGCATCTTTAGACAACCAGTCTTAAACTAAACAACAGTTGACTCATGAAATATTAATGCACTCTGTAAAGTCGAAAAAAACTTTCACACACAGTTTAGTTTCAGCGTCTGAGAGAAACTGTTGAATAGTGACATATCGATTGCAAATTTTTGGTTTACGTGGTAAGTTTTATTTTAAACATTGCCATTTTCACACATGTTAGGGTAGAGTGGGGGAAAACGCCCCCCTACTGTTTTTCCCAAAATAACCACAAGATAAAGTCAAGAAACATTTTAATTGTAACTTTGGACTAAGTTGACGAGAGTGATGTAGAAGTTTTCACCATGAAACTTACACTGGTGATGTACCGGAGAGAAAACGGATTTCACAGTAAATTATCTAATTTTCAGCAGTAAGAAAAAAAAGTGTTTTAAAGCTTGTTGTTTTGTAGAACATCACAGTTATGTATGATATGAGAACGGTAGGGCCTGTAGATAGGGAGTACGTGTTATTTAATAAAAAAAAATTTCAGTTTAACGCGTTAAAAATATTTAACGCATTTAACGCAGGGGTTGGGCTAGGGTTGGCCACCCCACTCACAACTGCTGCTTCTGTCACTTTTTCTCTTGACAAGAAGTGCATTTATTCAGTCGCAGAACGACACTTCACGACACGACACTTCCACTTCACTCCACTTCGAGGCAAGCGAGCGCGGAAACGGTACTTGCAGCGCGTGCTCTTCAATTGCACACACAAAGGCACCGGCGCACGCTGTAGCCTGTATCCTTTCATATCAAAGCGCGAAATAAACTGAAGTGGGTCAGAAAAAGTAAAAAGAGTTGAGAGAAAATATGATGCGTGTCAGATCCGCATTACATTCAGCAGCAGCAGCTCTTAAAGAAATAACAGCCAAAACAACCTAATAACCAGCTGCTGTGATGTCTGTTAATCAAAGGACAAAGAAAAAAAAGAGGAAAAATGCTTTTATAGTTTTAAGGATTCATCTATATTTAATTTAGAATTTAGTGTTTGATAACTTCAATCAATTTCAATATATTTCTGCTGAAGGGCACAGGTAAATATGACATTTATTATAATGGGTTTATGTGAAGATTGTTTTAAAGGGTTAGTTCACCCAAAAATAACAAAAAACAAAGGCCTCCTGTAGCGAATCGATGCGTTTTTGTAAGAAAAATATCCATATTCAAAACGTAATAATCACTTTAATGTACAGTCCTACATGGAAGCAGCTCTGGGCGGATGACGTATGAATTCAGCGTTGCGCCGCTCAGAAGTGACGAACGAGGAAGCGCAAAACAAAACACCGGTCACTTATTAGAAGTATAAAACGAGGATTTGTAAAGAAGAATGTCAGATATAAGCCAAGAGGAGACTGGTTTTCCTTTGCTGAAGTAAGGAGACTTTGCTTCCTTTGCTCCTGTTAACAAACGTTGGTTTTCAACACCCGCTGAGTGGCATTAAACAGCTTGAAAGATCAAAGACAATTTTTAATATAACTCCGACTGGACTTGTCTGAAAGAAGAAAGTCATATACACCTAGGATGACTTGAGGGTAAGTAATTTGTGGGCTAATTTTCATTTTTGGTCTAATAAATGTTCAAATTGATAGCTCTCAATTATATTGTAATGTTGAATGGTTAAATGGAATAGTCAATGGTTAAATATTAGGGGCAAGGGGGGCAATTTTATAAAGAAATCAGTATTGGTATCATTGATACTGGCCTTCAATCATAAAAAAAGATGCCATTAAACAAATATTTAAAAATATACTGTCTTTATGTTGTTTTGATTTTATGTAAAACCCTAATAGGCACTTCAAGATATTATAAGACCACGCAAATAGAGGGGTAAAAACTATATTAATAAATAATATATACAAATAATAATAATATTAATGATATTAACATACTAATATTAATGAAAAACTATCATTAAAAAGGTTATTTATAACACCAATAAGGTCCAATTTTCAAAGCATGGTTCTAAATGGGACCCTATAAAAAAGGTTCTATTTAGCACTAAAAAGGGTTCTGCTATTATTACAAGCTGAAGAACCCTTTTCTGGTACTGTTTAGAACCATTTTTCTTAAGAGTGTAGTCTGTGGGGTAAAACGCCCCCAGCTGGCAATGAGCAATTACTAGTTATTCTGTTCTGAACATCAAATCCTTTGTTTTTCCATCAAATGTATTCTAACTAGTTGGTTGAATAAAAATATTTGGATTTTATATTTAAAAATTACCTCAAGTTAGCATCAGGTAGCTAGTTAGCTAGCCAATTAGCATCAGCTAACAAAATGTTTCAAATAGGCTTTTATAATTTTGTAATTCATAATAATTCATATTGATTATATTCTTTTTAATTTTAAGCAAAAACTGTCTGTACTCTGATTTTGCTGTAAATGTTTAAAGCAAATTGCTTTGTCAGACTGGGGGGCGTTTTGCCCCATAGGTGGGGTAAAACGCCCCCTTGGTACAAATTTAATTTTTGTTAAAAATCTACACTCTTAAAAATAAAGTTGCTTCAAAAGGTTCTTCACAGCGATGCCATAGAAGAACCATTTTCGGTTCCACGAAGAACCATTCAGTCAAAGGTTCTTTAAGAACCATCTCTTTCTTACCTTTTTATAATCTGGGGGCTTATAAATTATAAGTGCATTACCGCCACCTATTTCTCAAATGGACCATTGACACTGCTAATTGAGATTGTAGATAGACTGTCAATGGTCCATTTGAGAGATAGGTGGCGGTAATGCACTTATAAGTCTGCGATCCGCCGTAGATGCTGTCACATCCTACAACCTCATCATCTGCAGAGAGAAACTGATATTCAATCACAACAAAATACAGATACTGATTAACTTAGAGGTATCATCGAAGATACACTCCAATACACTATTTTATGTTCTATTTTGTTGTATTTCTTTAAAGGGGTCATATGACGTTGCTAAAAAGAACATTATTTTGTGTATTTGGTGTAATGCAATGTGTTTATGCGGTTTAAAGTATAAAAAAAACACATTATTTTCCACATACTGTACATTATTGTTGCTCCTCTATGCCCCGCCTTTCTGAACGATGCCATAGAAGAACCATTTTCGGTTCCACGAAGAACCATTCAGTCAAAGGTTCTTTAAGAACCATCTCTTTCTTACCTTTTTATAATCTGGGGGCTTATAAATTATAAGTGCATTACCGCCACCTATTTCTCAAATGGACCATTGACACTGCTAATTGAGATTGTAGATAGAGTGTCAATGGTCCATTTGAGAGATAGGTGGCGGTAATGCACTTATAAGTCTGCGATCCGCCGTAAAGCAAGAAGA
>NW_015632978.1:88242-89172 GCF_001515625.1 Sinocyclocheilus rhinocerous
TCAATGTATCGTCACGAGCCGCAGGGTTTAATTTGGTTTTGTTTGTGTATGTTTTTTTTTACTCTCAAAGCTGTGATTCCCGTTCACTTCCATTATAAGACTGACAGACTGCAACGGTTTGAGTTAAAAATCTTCGTTTGTGTTCTACTGAACAAAGTAAACAAAGTCACCTACATCTTGGATGCCCTGGGGGTAAGCAGATAAACATCAAATTTTCATTTTTGGGTGAACTATCCCTTTAACAATTTTGACTGTGACAAGCCCAAAGTTAACGTAAAGTTTTGGTCCTGAATAAAGTGACTGTTTACATTACCTGCGCATATCACTTGGGCTAGGGATTTGCAGGTGGAGTTTTGGTTGTGAATAAAATTGCACATGTTCATATTTCGTACTTTTTCTGAGCAGTACACACTATGGTAAGTGGCAGGTCGATTATTTATCTGAAGTGGTAACTGGGCCTGAATTGGATTTCCACAGCCCAGGTTCCCACAGATCATTTTGGAGTCTTCATTTGTTCTCCAAGTGCTGCTGCAAACCCCTCCACACTTGACATCTCCGCAGACCTTCACCATTCCCCAGCATTTTTCTCCAAGGGGGTTTTGAAGTGCCACTCGAGGCTCCACGCTCTTTGACCCTACATGTGGCATCAGTAAGAATACAAGCATTTTACACACAGAAATGTTAAAGCTACACTATGTAACTTTTTGCCCTCTAGAAAAATAAAACTACATACATCTTGCAGAAGATAATACGTTTTCAGGAAATTTAAGTTATATACTACACTCAAAAAAAAAAAAAAAAAAAAAAAAATAGAAAGAGCCTTTGTGCACAGAAGCACTGTGGGCTACTGGTTCAGGAAACAGTCCTCGTCCTCCGTAAAATGTGCTGCACACATCTGAATATTTGGGTTGAACTGTTCTGGAACAGTGT
>NW_015632978.1:89185-130858 GCF_001515625.1 Sinocyclocheilus rhinocerous
AGAATTCACTACCCTCAATGACAGTGAAGGACGTTTATACACACAATTTAATTCAGTTCATTCAAAATAAATCTATTTAGTTGGGTCAACACAATTTAAAGGTGGGGTAAGCGATTTCTGGTAGCCAATGTTGACATCAGTCTTACCATCAAATTGCTCGATGCACACTTTTCCCTCGCAGGGAGAATTGCCTTCAAAGAACTTAAGTTCTTCCTCTGAGAACAAATAAAACGGATTTGTGGTTACTGCATGTTGGACAGGCAATATAATCAAAGTAACACATTAGACTTATTTACTTAATAAACAAAACTAAAAACTACTGGGATCATGCAAAGCATGTTAAAATTATGTAAACAAAAAAGTTTAACATCAAACATAACAAAACATCAAAACATGATTGGTATTATATTACATTACAGGTTAAACATTTGGAATAATTAAGATGTTTTAGAAAGAAGTTTATTATGCTCAAAGATGTGTTTATTATAAAATACAGTACAACAATAATATTATGAGATATTTGTTATATTTGTTTGTTGAATATATTTTAAAATGTAATTTATTCTTGTGATGCAAAACAGTTTTTTTGCTGTCACACGATCCTATAGATATCATTCTAAAATGCTCATTTGGTGCTCAATTATCATCAGTTATAATTGGTGCTCAATTGTTAATAATGGTTCTTAATATTATTAATGTTGAAAACTTTTTTTAGTGCTTTAGTGACACGTTTTTTAAGATTTGATTTGATGGATACAAAGTAAAATAAAATACAAATTTAAAAAATGTATACAAATCTTTTGTAAGATTATAAGTGTTTTTACTGTCACATTTGATTAATTTAATGTGTCCTTGATGAAGAAAAGCATTCATAATAAAAGTATAAATTCTTACTTTTTTTTTCTTTTTTAAATGGTAGTGTATCGCAGTTTCCAAAAAAAAAAGCAGCAGAAATGTTTTTAAGATTAATAATAATAATAATAATAATAATAAGAAGAAGAATAAGAATAAGAAATGTTTCTTGAGCAGAAAATCAGCATATTAGAATGAACTCTGAAGGATCATGTGACACTGAAGACTGGAGTAATGTTGAAAATTCAACTATGCCATTATAGAAATAAATTACATTTTCAAATGTATTCAAATAGAAAACACTTATTTTAAATTGAGATTATATTTCACAATATTACTCATTTTACTGTATCAAATAAATGTAACCTTAATAAGAGACTTCTTTAAAAAACATAACATTTCACGTATTCCAAACTTTTGACCAGTATGCCTGGTGCATATTATATTGTCTTACTTTTGCAAATGATTTCTATGTTTTTCTCGTTTTGACGTGGTAGCCTCAAGTTAGTATTGTCGAAACACTCATGGAGCTTTACTGAAGAGTTTCTACACTTGACATTCCATAGCCATTCCGGTGGCTCCTTTTCTCCTTCAATGAAAAGTTCTCTATTTATTTGAATGGATGTACCACAGTTGAGATGTTGACACACCACGTCTGAATTCATAGTGGTCCTGTCAGAGCCAATGGGCCTCCATGAGCCTTCCCATTTCACCTCTACACGTCCAGAACAGTCACCCAGACCATCACTCAAACGTACATCCAAGCTGCCTGCCATTTATAGTAAAACAACAACAACAACAAAATTATTGGTATGACATAGACTTTATCAGTTATGGGTGATTCTGGTTGTCCTAGATTCTGAGTTCATTATAATTACCTGCAAAGCCATCTTAGTTACCTGAACATATAACTTTGGTTCCCGTGCAACGTTTTTTCTCATGATTTGCCAGGCAATGCCACAGTGACTGCTCATCGCCCTGACACTCAACATTACTCAGCAAACCATTAGAAGTAACGGAGCCCTGTTTCACAAGCACTATGTCACCACAGCCAAGCTCTCGACAGACCACCGCCCCCATATTTTCACGGGGCTGATCACTGTAGCACACTTCATAGTTAGCACCATTCACATCAATGGAAACATCTCCAAAACACTCTGTTGTGAAGTTGTGGAGTTTCACGCTGTCTGTGAACACAGCAAATGTAATTGTTACAATGCCTAATAAAAAAGGGCAAAATTCTAATTCATTGTAATAAAATATTTGTAGCTATAATTAAAAGTTTTATAAGATAAGAATAAATATGTTGAGCTGACATTTACAATGTGTTAAACTAGAAAATCAGCAAAAATTCTGTGACAGAAGGTCAAGTCTTTTTTGGCCTATTTCTACCACTGTGTTTTGCGCTTCTTGCAAGATTAGAAAATCGGAACATTTTAAAAATGTCATTATTATTACTATTAAAAATCATTTTCAAATAAAGTTGTCTTTGTTATCTATCTACGCATAAAAAGGATTTGATTTTGGTCATGTGATGCATTACTAAAAGGTTTTATATTTTTAAATAAGATTTGTTAAATAGTCTATTAATGGTCTATACCACAATATATGTACATAAATATAGATATATCCGAAGAATTATATTCACATTAGTTTAACTTTGACCTTGTAATATCAACACACAATGTCAACCCTATTACTGTAATAATAATCCTATTATTAAATTTCAACACACATTAAAACGTATTAATTTAACTTGAGACGGAACAACACAATTTATTAACACTAAACCATTGTACAAAAAAACTTGTGTAATTCTAAACTTGTATTGATGCAACATTTATTTATTTATAATTAGGGCTGTGCGATTAATCGAAATCGTCATAAAATCGCGATTTAAGCTTGCGCGATTTTCCGCGCCCCCGACCTCCCGCAGTATGCTATCCGAACCAATCAGAATGCAGCGCGCCTAAATGGAGCACGCACCTATGAAAGATTGTATTACTGTACTGTGATAAAAGAGAATCACAATGCTGAAAAAGCATTTTCAGAAACAACGTTTGGATTTGAAATCAAAATAATGGATAAATGTTGTGTTTGTGGTAAACAGCCGCGGATCAGGAGCGGACTGCAAATGCGTCCTGTGCGAAAGCAAAATGAGTCCGTGCTGCTTCTGCACCGCATACACATACTGTATACGCACTGCAGACAGAGCACGTGTGAACTTGACGCGACAAATCTAGTTCAACATCTGAGGCAACGCCACGAAGAGCTCTATGACCAATGCATGGCAAAAAAAAATCCTTGGACACGGGATTTTTTTTCTTTTTTCTGCCATATGTCTATTCTAGAGACATTTTGTTACACCTTTACTTAGTGATTATTTTGCCTTGTGTCTGTTCTAGAGACACGTTACAGCTTTTTGATAAAGCTCTAATTGGTTTTCTTTTGGAAATATGTTTCAAATTCACACTGAATGCATTAATGACTGTAAAGCATGTCTGTGTGTGTCAAAATCGTGATTAAAATCGAAATCGCAATATTGATCAAAGAAATCGCGATAGGTTTTTTTTGTCCATATCGCACAGCCCTATTTATAATTACATATTTATTATTAATATATGAAATCTATTAATAATGATTACTTATATTAATTGATGTAATATTATTTAAAGCAAGAAACTCAGCATCACCTGAGCACGTCAGTCTGTTAGTTCCATTAGCGCTTGTAAAGTTTCCAGTGGAACCACAGTTCAGTAGCGTACAGATGACTTCAGGCCTCACGTTCGTCTGCTGAAGAGGATTCCATGAGTTTTGTTTGACAGTTTTCTCTTCCACCAACCCAGAGCAAACATCGCTGCCATCTTGTAGACGGAACCTGGTGTGATCTGTGTGATACAAGTACTTCTGTGTAAATGCGAATTTTACCTCTCACACAAACCATGGAAATACTGGGAAGTATTGTATCACCCAGAAGGGGTTTCAGCACCATTTCATTTACCCCAGTCAGAGCAACGTACTCCATAGAGCTGTTTAATAATAGTAAACACTTACTGCTGCAGATCACACTGGCTCGCTCCTGGCAGTCTGACCGCTCCATACACTGCCAAGAGTACTGCTCATTGCCAACACAATTAAGCAATACATTTGGTTTGCTCTGTTGTCCTTTGAACATTCCAAGCTTGGGGATGTAATGATGATCTCCACAACCAAGCTCCTGACATATCTTGTTTGCTTTACTTTCATCTGGCCAAGATGAAAAAATAAATACACATAACAACAAAGAAAATGCATGCATAAAGATTCAGCATCATTGTGAATACTAAAGCTTTTCTCAAATAATCTACTGTCAAATAATAATTTACAAATGTAAAAATGACATCAAAAATGTAGAAGAAACCATTATTAAAGGACATGAAATCAAAATTGGTGTTCTGTGGATTGTAGTCTGTCTTAACTTTGTTTGTCGTTGCATAAAAAAATGTTTAGATGCTTGAAAAAAAAAGTTCTAACTAGTTGATTAAAAGTGATCGCAAAAATGGGTTCTAGAGTTCTAGAGTATCATTTGCTTGCACATGCTATTTGGTTTGATTTGTTAAACTGAGAAGAACCAATTAAACACATTATTTCTAATAAAATACTGTATGCATCACTGCATAAAACATCAAACTCCGCATTTTTCAATTTGTTTTAATGTACTGTAACATACTGTGTGTGTGTGTGTGTGTGTGTGTGTGTAAAAAGTTTTTGAACAGTAAGATTTGTAATGTTTTTTAATGAAGTCTCTTCTGCATTTATTTGATCCAAAGTACAATAAAAACAGTCAAATTTTCAAATATTTGTACTATTTAAAATAACTGTTTTCTATTTAAATATATTTTAAAATGTAATTTATTCCTGTGATTTCAAAGCTGAATTTTTAGCATCATTACTCCAGAAACCATTCTAATATTGTGATTTGCTGCTCAAAAACATTTATTATTATTATTATTATTATGTTGAAAACAGCTGAGTAGATTTTTTCAGCTTTCTTTGATGAATAGAAAGTTTAGAAGAAGCATTTATCTGAAATAGAAATCTTTTGTAACATTATAAATGTCTTTATCATCACTTTTGATCAATTTACAGCATCCTTGCTAAATAAAAGTATTATTTACTTTTATTTATTTATTTATACTGACTCCAAGCTTTTGAATGGTAATAGCTGAAAATTCAGCTTTGATCACAGGAATAAATTGCATTTTAAATTATATTCAAATAGAAAGCAGTTAATTTAAATAGTAAAAATATTTCACAATATTAATACTTTTGCTTTTGGATAAAATAAATGCAGGCTTGGTGAGCAGAATAGAATTCTTTAAAAAACATGAAAAATCTTACTGTTCAAAAACTTTTGACTGGTAGTGTATATATATGACAAAAAAAAGTTTATTGAGTTAAAAAAAATACAAAAATAGACACACACTGCTCAAAATGGAGTCAAACGTGTTTGGAAGCTTGGGGAAAAAAAGTTCTGTGGTCTTGGGGAGAACTGACTTCAGTCCACTAAATGATCATTTGATAAAAAATAAAAAATAAAAAAAAACCTCTCAGAAAAGTGCCATTAGGTCTAGAGTAACATTTGCTTGCACATTTAATTTGGGATGAAACTATTTATTTACGCTTAAGCACATTGTTTGCATTAGAATATGGAACATTGTACGAGAATTACCTTTTCAAACTGCATATTACTGCATTTGTATTAATGTAACATTATTTATTAACAATTACATATGAAAATGAATATATCAACATCTAAATAATTAATATTTACATTTCACAAAAAAGGTTATTGGGATTTCAATATTAATTATACATATACTGCATTCTTAAACAGCAGCTGAAGTTTAGTTGTTATCACTTTTAAATACATAAATAATTACAAATCATTTACTTCAATTGCATCAATCCACTAAATGACCAGTTGATTAAAAGTCATTGCAAAAAAGGCTCTGAAAAGTGCTGTTATTTGCTTTGAGATGACTTCTTTTTTTGTGATGCAAATGACATTTAGACATTCTCTCTCATGTTTTGGTCAATAAAGAAGAAATAGCTAATAAAATAAGCTTCTTGTTTTTGTCCACTTACCCCATTTATCATTACAGACCCCAAAGATGCCGTTGGGTGTCGAGAACTCCACCACACCAGCACATTTATCACGCTGCCCATTCAGATTCAAACTCAGTGTAACTTTTCCTGTGGTGAAAAGCTTGGCATCAACAATGTGTATTTGGACAGCCCTGGTGTAGATTCACATCTGAACACTATAACTTAGATGACAGGAATACAAACATAAAACATTTTTTTATATAGTTAAAGGAATACTACCTACCAGAGCATTCAACAGCAACAAAACTACTTTCATCGCACTTTTCTTTTTCATTTATGTCAACATATAGGCATTTCCAAAGGCTCTCTTCTTTAGATGTGCATTTCACTTCATCCATCCAATATTGTTGAGGTAGAGGTGGATCTTTGTAGCGGGTCCTTTCTACATCAGAGTGCATATGATTTCCACACCCTATTGATTTACACACAACCTCTCCATTTTCTTTTATCCACCCGTAATGACACACCAAGCCCCACTGCTTATTACCGCCATGCCCATTATACACCTCCAGCCGGCCTTTACAAGGGCTGTCGGATCCGCGCAAAGTCACACTGAGACCTGCAAGAAATGTAAATTAATTAAATTAAATGAAATAAAAAAATTTAATTAAATTACAATTTAATTAAAATTAAAAAAAAAATTTCCAGCAAAAATAATTAATTTTGAAACAGCTACGCTCCTTTAGAACGCAATCTAAGGAGTACAGTACATCATTGCTTTTATCTTGAATTTATGTTTTCATAAACAAAAATATACAATGACATATAAGGAGTACAGAAGTTATATTTATAAATTAAAAGATATAATATAATAGTATAAGGGTCAAGGTGTCTCTTTTAACCTTATATGGTCATTGGAAAAATGTGGCTCTGAGTTCTGAGAACAGATGAGCCACATACTCTGCAGAAACTGCTGCGGTCTCTTATCTGCCCGTGGTTTTCAGCTCTGAAACTCTGGCAAGTTGCATGTTTATGCAGATTCTGAGATAAACCCGCTTCACATAAGCATGAGTAAGTTAACCACAGGTATAACCGTGCCTTTCCACACAGGGTTATGATGAACATATGCTTGACACACAAACCACAGCGTGATCTTGGTTTTGGTCTCTTCATGTCTAGAACGGTAATTAAAAATGAATGCACTGATCATCTACATCTGAAGATGGACTCATTACTCATGTAATGTGTTTTAATATGCATAAATATTTATTTATTCCTACCATTTTCATTCCACCAGGTAGATAAAATAAATAAATAAATGAGTAAATATTATATCACAAAGATGCATTATCATGTACTAATATATATTAATCACTGTAGCTGTTTTCATTTAGAATGATTGCAATTTTGCAGTAATATATTTGTTAATTTATACTTAGAGGAGACAAGAAAAAAAGAAAAGATGAAAGATGTATTTATATGTTATAGTATGTATGTATAACCAAAACTAATTAATTTATTAGCAAATGAATTATAAATTAAGATATACACATTAATTGTAGACATATTTCAAGATACTATAAGAGACATATTTCAAGATACTATAAAAATGATCAAGTTTTTATTTATTTATTCACGAATTAATTCATTTGTTCATTCATTTTCAATTTCTTTTCGAATTTAACACATTCAAATTGTTCTCAAGTATTTGATGGCAGCACTTAAACTACATTTTTATAAATAATCAAATGATTATTTGCATTACAATTTTTTGGCAAGTTTTACTAGCTATAGATTCATCTTTTTTTTTTTTAAGTATAAAGTAAAAGTGTAGTGTATTTGATTTCCTCTAAATAAAGTTACAATGTTAAAATGTTAAAACAATGGATAGTTATAGTATTTCTAGGTGACTAATTGGCCATTTTATCACATAGATTATGCCATAGATGGTCATATTTATTTATTTATTTTTGGTTCCTTTGATACACAAGATGCTCTTTTCAATATCTTAAATCAAGCTGGAGAACATCATTATCATCATCCCGTTTTAAATAATATCAGCTTCATATGTCTTCATATACTAAGCTGCTTTTCCTATTTTCATTCAAATTGTTTTTTTTGACAATATAAATTAATGAATGATACATAATGAAAAATGTTGCACTGAATTACAAAATATAAGCATTTTCATTAGCTGTCTCAGACTACTTTTGGTCGCACATTAAACACACTTATGCCAAATATATCAATTCCATCTAATGCCCAATTAACAGCAGAATGGAACACAATGCATGTAAACAGAATATGGAATTTGTTTTATTTATTAAATACAATTTCACTTGCCTTGAATAGCTGATATTTGGAAATACAGGAGCAGGAACCACATGATCGCAGAAAGGAGGACGGAGGAGAGGGACAGGGCAAATGTTGTACCTGCTTTTAAGGGCTCTGTGATGTTACATCTTTTTTTTTTTTTCAACATCCTGTTCACTTTCTTCACCTGAGACCATTCATCCGCATTTCACTTGATAAAAATTAGCTTTGTGTTTAATTTAAGCAATTATTTATCGATAATCTTGTCACGTCCAGATTTAAGGTGAGACACTACAGGCAAAAATACAGTTTTTTCATAGATTTTGGGCTTTTTGGCTTTCCATTTTTATTTTTATTTTTTTTCAGACTAGTAGAAAGAAAACATCCAAGATACACTTTTAAGTGTTTCTTTCATAGCACTTTATCTATTTGCATCTGTAGAATTCAGTTATAATACATACATACAACAAACATTACAGTTTTATTCCTATCTGTATCCTGGAGATATTTGCAGAGGGTTTGTTCATATATAATTTGCCTGATTTTATAAAAATATTTGACAAATTACGCTACAGCACTTATATTTTTGCACTGATTGGCTACTGAAATAAATAAATAAATAAATAAATAAACTGAAAATGTATTTTACTTATTTATTATTATTAGGCTATTATTATAATTTTCTTGGTTGTTGACAGTATTTTCTGATTTATGGAGTGATAAAAAGAGATATCCAAAATACCCTTTGTAGAAACTTTTGACTAAGTCAGCAAAATGAAACATGAATTTTGAACCTGGCTTCATCCAATGTTCAGATTTTTGTTCTAGAAATGTATACAGTTAATACATATTTAATTAGATAAAGCCTCATTTGCATATTTAAACATAACATTTCAGAAAACTTGTAATACAAAAAATGTTTGCAATTCTTAATGTAATCAATCAACTGGGGAAGTATATTTATTAGTTACTTCTTCTCCTATTCACCTGGGGTGTCTCGCCTTAAAAAAAAACATAAGCATAATTGGCACTGGTTCTCATGTGTACAAGTTTACATACGCGTGGATAATTAATGACAAATTTTTAACTTTTGGGTTAACATCATGAGGCATCCTGTTCACTTGCGCTCGCGCTGCAATTACTGTATCTGCGGCTAGAGGTCAGTGTTGTGCAAACATTTCAAGTCCATCACAGGCCATACGACTCATTCATAGCAAACGTACGAAAGATGAAGAAAACCAGTGAATATTTTGTACTGTTTTAGTGTATATTTATATTCTTGTAAGCAGTCTTGAGAGAAAAGGAGAAACAAAAACGCGAGAGAGGAAATATATACAGAGTGACTCTGAGACGTGGCTTCTGTAGATGCTGATCTGTGGGTTGTTCATTAGAGCTTAAGATGAAACGATAATTACTTATCTTAAACGTTTCTCAAAATGTAGAGGGAAAAGGAAAAGATAATCTTATGGCATAAAATTTAAAGAGATAGTTCATTTAACGTTATGCTACTATATACATAGTGAGCATACTCACACTCTCATGGTCCAAACACAATCTTATGGCATAAAACTTAAAGAGATAGTTCATTTAACGTTATAGGCTACTATATACATAGTGAGCATACTCACACTCTCATGGTCCAAACATGCACGACTTCTTTCTGAGGAAGATGTTTTGAAAAATGTTTTAGCAAATGACTAACGCAAAACGTTTCTCTTCCCGTCACACTCAGTTAGGAATTAGCCTACATGAATCACGTAGGCCTAAATGATACCATTTTCAATACAAAACGGCCATATTTGAGAGAAAAAAAGTCTAGTAGCTTGCATCAATAGTATTCATGCCCGTAGCCCGTCACCGAGGTCCGGACCTCGGTACTTTTCCTAGGTGTACTTTGTGAAATAATTGCCTAATATAGTATTATAATTAACTCTTCCTTCCTGCTGCAAAGATATTATTGCACAGCACCAAGCTTAAATGTAAACCTCCTCATCTGAGCTGCCTCAGCCGTCTGTCACGGTGACAGTCTCCGCTCGTCAATGTCATAAAATATTTGAGATGACCAAAGTAGGCGGACTTTATGTTCAGTGTTCACAGAAGCGGCATAGCGCGAATTTCAACGCGACGCTTCAGTTAGCGGCTATAAAGTGCGGGATAAGATGTAAGTAGCCAAACATTTCATATCTGACAGCTGTTTTACGATAGAAATGTTAAACGATTGACAAAAATAATCAGGAATGCAAACTAATAAACTTGTCTAATTCCACCGTTTTGAATTGACTTGATTCATGTAAAGTGATTCGTAACTGTCAATGTGAGGGGACAAGAAAAGAAGCCGTTTTTATCATAGGCTATATTAGGCATATGATTAATAACGAATGGGTACATATTGTGAATTTATTAAACTTACTTAAGTAGCTTTCCAGGTAGCCTTCAGTAAAGTAACTTGTTTAATAAAATTGTTCATAAAACATAACAGTCGACCATTTGTTTACTTTGTTCTCTGACAAAGATGAAAATTAAAATACTATCAATCAAACCAGAGAGGGCTGTGGCTGCCCTGCGAATTTATCAATAATAGTTTCGCATTTCTCAATAGCGAGGTTCTTCAAGCAGTTCAACTTAAAGATTCGCTATTAGTAGACACTGCTGCTGAACACTGCTGGGAGACGCACAGACGCAAGTATTCACACGCACTTAATCGCTCTCTCTCTCTAATAATTGCATTAGCCTGAATATCAATGGCTCAAGCCTCTGTTATTAGCTCTAAAATGACGTTTTGGAATTTGCAACGGAAGGTTTGGGATGAGGTGCATAAAAAATTTACTAGTTCAACACACACAAGATTTCAGGACGGAAACATGTCAGATGTCTTTAAACAAATCATCTGAACAATGTCTTGATGTGTGATTGTGACTCCAGGCCGTTAACATTTTTAGAGAAATAATGCACTACCGAAGTGGTAATGTGGCCACGTCGCGGCGCCTATTAATGGAACGGTCTTTCTCAGTTCTCAAACAAATTAAGAACTAGTTTTAATATGTCTAATTATTTGAATGCATAAAAACTACTTTTATTTATAGCCTTATGAAATGTTTTTTTCTTTAGAAATTCTGCATTGTGCATTTGAATTTTTCCGGTTATCGAATGAAGGCATAACACATTAATGTATCTTTTAATTAATGAAAATTAAACAAATTTTATTTTTTGGCAAACAAAGGGGATTTACAATTAAAATTAAAACATGGAAGAAATATTCGATATTAAGCATTTTTATGATTATCAGTATCGGTCATTTTCAAAACTGATTTGCCGATAAAATAACTTAATTTTGATAAAATAACTTTAAATTTAAGCTATTTGGTTCTGATGCAGCCTGTCAGAACACACCACTCTGTGGCCTAAAGCAATCTCCGCCCACCGCCCATCTGATTTGTTGGGAGTCACGAGTCCGACCAATTGAATGAAACGCATTTGTCCGTGTTTCACTCCGTCTCGAATCGCGCTATGCGGTGTTTTTTGCTAGTTTCAGCCCGGCGCAGTTGTCATTTTCATGTCCTGCACCACGTTATTTAAATAGGAAATGCATTTGCGACCAGCACGCTCATGGGCGTGCTGGTCTGAAAATGAGGTGTGTTCAGGCGCATTGCTTGCACGTTGCTATTTTGAGGCAACTGAAATAGACTTCGCCATTGACCAACTAAAACCTGGTCTAAAGTCAATGGCACAGTAGTTTTTTTGTTATTTAAAGAGTGCGTTAGTATAGGTGGGTCCACAGCGTGTGTACACTCTGCTTATTACACACACAGGGACGCACAGCAGCACACAAACATGCCAAATATTAAAAATTAAAGGATTGCAATGTAAAAGATTATTATTGTGTAGGCTACATAAATGTAAAAATGCCTACATGTCGTAATGGATAGTCATTGGCTGCGTCATTCATTCACACAGACACAGAACATGCAGGATTCATATTTAAATGCGGCTTAATATTTACAGATACTAGTCCATATCATGATTTGATTGTAAATCAAAATCGTATCACGATTTAAGTGTAAAGACAATGGCCTTCCTTTGATTAATTCATCCAAACTTTGACAAATTCCGTGACATTCGGCGTTATACAGTAAATTCCGTTTTTATGACTGGATTCCGCGATTCCGTCCACGTTTTTCGCATCGCGGAAATCATAGGGCCCTAGTAGGCGTACTTTGTAGGAAGGTCCAAACTCCACCTCTGAGTCGCTGTCATCGGAAGCCTGCGTGTTGCCAGATGTTGAGGGCTCTGAGGTGTGCACGAACCCATTTAGAGTGTCGTAATGAGCCGATTTCGTGGCTTTGTTTTGATGAGGCTGACTTTGGAAAAACACGTTCTGAAATTCCGAAATTATCGTACATTATGGGATTTTTTTCATTATTGATCGTACATAGTACAGAGGTCAAAATTATCGTAAAAATACGATAATTATCGTACGTCTGGCAACACTTAACTGAAGCTTCTAGAATTCGCGCTCTGCTGCTGTGAACAGTAAACCCCGCCTACTTTGATTTGATTGGTCATCTTAATCATTTTGACGTTGATGAGCGCTGTTAGACCGAGGCAGACCAGCCTAAAAATTTCACTTTTAAACCATTTTGTCATCCTAACAACAAACAGAACGCTGTGTAATGAAGTGCAGCAGAGCGGTGCAAAAATTTCAAATACTGGGACATTACTGGCCATTTCTAATGGACCCTTTTCACATTTCCGGGTTTCTCAGAAGCGGACGTTGTCATATTGGGTAAACTTGTACAGTGGTGAACGGAAGACTACTTAAAATATAATTTTTGCATTCCCATTTGCTCAGATAGCCTAGCAAAAGAAAAAAAATCCACGATAGTGTTTTTAAATAGAGAGAGAGAGAGATTGTTAGCGTCAGTCAGAAGAGAGAACAATGTCAAATTTACTGTCAGTCTTCACAGCAATGTTAGCTAGTTTTTTTAAATCTTTTTTTTTTTTTGTAATTTGATGCCAAGCCAATAAAATACAAAGCATAGTGTTTACTGTATATGTACATACATTTTTAAAAAGTGAAAATATAAAAAAATGCTGATGACCACTTAAATGTGTTACCACAGTCTGTGAAAAGGGTCCATTATGGGGACTTTCTTCAATCATTTGTTCCTTTTAAATCCTGCCCCTGTGAAGTCATGTTCATCTGCCTCCATTTTTGAGTGCAATGCATAGGCTACATCTCAAAATCCAATCAACAACTGATGCAAAGAACCAAGTCCCCACCCTTCATTTTTATTTTCCAGTAATCCATTAAACTCGGAAGTACATCACAATACTGAAGAAAAGATCTTTTGATACTTAAGTTTCAGCGCAACTTTCAAGTCAACATAAAAACATCTTCCATTTCCTCCATTAATTCTGAGAAGATAACACCAAGCTCCACCCTACATATTTTTAGCATTCTATTCCTCTCTGAAATATCACATTTTAGAAGTTAAATGGGTTTTAAATGCCATTTCATGTTGACTTAACTGTAAATCATTGGCTGCAGTGTGGGTAATTACACTCAGCTAAATTATTATGATTTAATGGCAAATTCTCACATTATGCAAATTGATAGCCAATTACACAGTGCTCCTTCAGGAGAAGACCAGAAAACAATTAGCCATGAGACTTTTAAGTGAACATCTGAACCATCGCGTTGAAGATTAGCACTATAAAATATCAGATGGTGTCAGCAAATCTGAAGAAAAGACCATAAACCTTTGACATTCAGACATTTTTGGGGCCACCGTTAATATTCAATAATGACACATTTCAAACAGATTAACTGATGCGTATGCTTAGATGTGATTGAGAGCCGACACACACCATGTTTTCTGAGTTCTGTTCACTTTATTTGTGGAATAGACTTTACACCTCTGTGCTTTTGATATCTAACTCTTTAATCTCCTACCGGGAGCCATTTCATCCAACACCCCCTGCCGAAAATGAGCAGGTGCCTGACCAATTACTAAATTTACCACTTCACACTACTTTATGAAGCTGAAGAGAGAGAGAGAGAGAGAGAGAGAGAGAGAGAGAGAACATACTGTAAAATGAGTAATTTATGATTTATCTGTTGCTTTCAAAAAATTACTTCATAACATGACTTCTTAGTACTTTTGAATGATGTCAACGATGCTTTTTTACAGCCAGATGGTGTAGTTCTGACATCTACCAGTAAGGGTTAACAGGACTAAGCAGCCAAACCGTGATTAGAAATTGCTAATGTGGGCTGTGCTTCCCAAAAGCATTGTAAGCCTAAGTAGATGGCATTGGCACAAATGATCTCTACAATATACTTAGGCTAACAGTGCTCTTGGGACAGGCACAAAGGTGGTCCACCAATAGTCAAAAGTCTGGTTGCACCCTTCAGAGTAAGACACCTAAAGAGAGGAGACATCTGAGGTCATGTTCAAGATTTGAACACTAACATGAACTCAATATTTTAATCCTAGGAACCAAAACGAACGTAAAAATAACTTCGGAATAAGGCTTGTAAACAGAGTAACAAACATATTTTCATCACAGTCAAGTGCAAATTTGCATTCCTCCTTTTTTGTACTAATTTCCACATATAATTGTATCTTTCACTTCTGTTCTGTAGTAAAAAATAATTACACTATTATTGCCTGTCTCATTGCTGCTTATGATTTTTAAATAAACATTAACAGATGAGCTTTAAAAACAAATTAGAGAAATGCTTCACTGGACCGTTACATAGCCGTGTTCGATGCATAAGCTATTGTATAAAATAGCTAGCTAGGTTTTAAAGGTTACACTTAATTACCAATCCAAATGAAAAATAAGTTGAAGTGACTCTAATTACTGCAGTAAAACTCGATGACAGTGGTAAACGCCCTCCATTCGCTTTAAAATGCTATAGAAACCTTTCATTTTCCCATGGGAGAAAACACAAAAATACCTACAACGGTATCCATGCATATCTGTGATCAAATAACACAAGTCCTTCCCAGTCGCCCATCACACACACTCACACACACACACTCAATGCCGACCTCAGATTTTTGCAAAGAACATGCCTGAATGTTTTTTTTAATGTTTATCGTTCTTTTTTTCTAATGTGCACATCTGGTGCAACACGTTTGATCATTAATACTCTGTAAATATCATCTTTTTTTCATCAATGTCAAGAAAGAAAACAGGACAAACGAAACGGAGGTAAAAGAAGTACCATGCAAAAGTATGTGACAGTAGCATGTTGGCGGCTCCATTCTCTGCCATGGTATCTACTATACAACAACATGCATGTTTGGGTCGGAAATCTCCTCATCTTTTTTTGTGGGGTTTTGAAGATGCATGTGATCTAAAGAGGTATGATACAAATATTGATACATATACACCACCTCCTTCATCTCGGCCGTTCTATTTTTCCCTGCAAAGATCTACGGGTTCGATATATCGATGTACTTTACGATAATTTACGCCTTTTGTAATCTCTCCTGCAACTGTATTACGCAGTGGACGTATAGGCATAATTCCTGCTTGTTGAAACATTGCATATCTTTAAAAGTAAAAGGCCTTCTGTGCCACTACAACTGCTGATTTATCGTAAAATGCGACTGAGTTCATCTTTTCAATCTCCCCCAAACGCGTACCGTCAGTCTTGCGTGAATTGTCCGGGGTCACAAAAAGCACGTCAGCTCATGCGAGTCCACATCGAATTGTCGATTTTGGAATGAAGCAGATTTGTTACGAGATGCACTTTGTCTTTTCTGTGGCGTTTGCGATCTTTCCTGGGAGAAGCCCGCATCACTTCCTTTCCTTTGTGCAGTAGGGGATGATTGTGTGCTTGTGGCGGTTATAAGGAGGAGATCTTCACTGTCTCATGGGTGAAGAAAGTAGAGCGAGAGTTGCGTATCACAAGAAAAAGTTATAGGTTAGATGAGATATCATCTTAATTGTTACAGAAGTTATTGCTCAACCACAATTTTTGTTGTAGTCATGTACATAAAAATAGTAAAAACTAAAGTGTGATATTAGTCTAACAAGCTTTAATCAGAGTATCATTTTCTTTAGAATTTATTGTTAATTTTTGTATTAAATATTGCCAACTTCATTTTTATATAAATTATGTTCTATGACAAAAAAGAAAAGAAAAAAATAAGAGAATAATTTATCATCTTTACAAACCTTAAGAAAAATGTCAAGAAATATTATTAAAGTCATAATAAGAAAGGAATAAACTATTTTGCATAAAAATATGAATTCAAAACAAATCTCATATTTATTACTGTATGAATAAATATGAAGATAAAATATTTATAATTATTTAAAATATACAATTATGAAATATTACAATTTTAATTAGTTATATATACATTATTATTTAATTATTATGTATTTATATAACTTCCCCTAAATTTTATATAAATGATAAATCAATATAAATTATTTTACAACTACTTTATAATTGTGTGTTTGTGTGTGTATACATTTTCATGAAATAATTACATATTTTTTATTATAATTTTTACTTCTTTATAATTGTGTGAACATTTTCATGAAATTATTACATATTTCTAATTATAATTTTTTTTACTATATAATTGTGTGTTATACATTTTATGAAATAATGACATTTCAAATTATAATTATTTCTAATTATAAACTATTAAAATCATAATAATTCTAATAATTATTTAATTATTTTTCATTTATATTGTATCATATTAATTTATATAATATTTAAAGTATATATTAATTACATGTAGTAAGTAACAATTGAATGATAAAAAATGATATACATTTTGGTAGTATTAGTCAAATAAAATATTTTTCTAGATAAATAGGAAACAAATGAAATAATGATTTAATTATGAAATAGTAAACAATTTAATTATATATATTTAATTATATTTATATAATTAAATATACAATTAATTTTATTTTTTATAAACTATGCATTTATATAATTCACTATTATATTATATAAAGGATAAATCACTATAAATTATTGTAAGTATAAATTATTGGTAGCATTAGCAAAAATATAATTGTGTCTGGACTGGTTAATTTTTAAATTCTATGTTCTATTACAGTAATGAGAACTTTTTTTAATTGTAATAATGCAAAAATTCATAATGGCTCTAATAATACTTTTCCTTTTCTTTATGTGAATAAATCATCAGGGTCTGTGTGATGTCGTACCTTTGGGGTCCAGCAGAGGTTTTGTGCACTTGCAGAGTGTCCAGCTCCTGTATGCTGCCCCGGCTCACAGATACGGTGGAGTTGGCGAGGCGGATGGCTCTTCTCTTACCCCTGCGGGGGCAGCAGGACGTCGACACCCCCTGCTGGCTGGAGATGGAAGTGCTGCGGCTCGTGCGATAGCCCACCGACTCAGTCATACACATCTCACTGAACGTCAGCTCGTCTGTGAACTCATGGTTCTGTTGGAAATACAGGAGGAAATGCTTCATTTAGGATATTTTGAACAAGAAATATGTCATAATTTGTGTCCAGTAACAGACTGAGCTGTACTTACTGTTGTCTTTTCCAGACAATGCAGCAGGTGATGGTGTTGGTGCTCAAAGGCAGATCTGTTCTTCAGACACAGAGCGTTGTCACTGTCTCGATCCTGAGAGATAAAAACACCACAAGAGTTTATTTAAGACGATCCATAAAAACCATGTCTTTAGATAACAGCAACTCACCTTAAAACATCAATCTAAAGTGGACACAAATCTATTTAAAGAGACCACGACTATTTACAGCCTTCAGAGGATGTTAACATCAGCATGACTTCAGGTTTATTTTTGTTAAAGAACAAAAGTTCACTAAACAGAAATATTGCTATCGATTAATTCCACAAAACAATTTTGTCCTCAGAGCAAAGTTCAACCTTTTGGTTAAAATTTGGCTTTATTATTATAAACTCTTGTTATTGTTATTATGGACTCTTATGGGAATTAGTCATATATGTCAATGTGGTCAATTTTTACCCAAATAATTATAATAAATAAAATGTAATACTGTATTTTCTATAACAACAACAACAACAACAACAACAACAATAATAATACATTCTGTATAAATATAAATGTTCAAAATATGTTTTATATATATACAGTGGGTACAGAAAGTATTCAGACCCCCTTAAATTTTTCACTCTTTGTTATATTGCAGCCATTTGAGAGAGAGAGAGAAAATACACTATTTTATTTATTTACATACTATGGCAAGTATTATAATAAGAATTAGCAATAAAAAGTTAAAATAATGTATAATTATTATTAATCAGTTATACTTACCGTAGCAACTGGCACATAATAATATTAATGCATTATGATGATCATTTTTATTAATATTAATCCTGTACTTCATATATATATATATTTTTTTTTTTTTAATTATAGACTTATTGTATTCTATTTATATATGTATTTTAATATAAGTTCAAAAGAACATTTATTTGACAGAAAGCTTTAGTAATATTCTAAGTGTATTTACTGTCTGTTTATCTGTAAATTGGCAATTTGAAATACAGATATAACTGTAAATTTCCAATTTGAGTGCTTTTTAAGTAGATGTGAAACAACCACACAATATCATTGAGAAAAAAAAGTTGCCATTTTTCTATAGCTACAGTAAAAAAAAAAAAAAAAAAAAGACCAAATATTTGTACATGAAAGACTGCTAAATATGATCCAAAACAGTCAGCAATGTAGTGAGTAGGCAGTGACCATGTTGTGTGACTTTGGCATGCTGGGAGATTTAGTTTCTGTTCCTGCCAAACTTGTTGCTATGATACATTTCAGAATGTGAGCTGCTGTTCTGTGCACTTTTATCCCATAATTACTGGAAAAACACATTATTTAACTGCTTTGAACTTGGCACTGCATGGCTCACTGAGGGTTAAAAGCGTCATTGCCCTCATGTCACCTGTGATTTGACCTTGCTTCACCACTCAACTACCTCTCGAGACAGACCGCTGTCCCTGATGCCACGCGCACGTATCCGGTAGCCTCTTTAACCTCTGGTTGTAAAACGATCACATGCGAGGAAGTCGTGTCCTGAAGAACAAGTCCCTCAAGAAAACATCAGTCCCAACGTCTCCCTTTTATGCCTCCCGATACCATCTGGCCCCCGAGCTCTTTGTAGCTCACGGCAAGGTGGTTTATCGCCATTCCGGCCGCCGTCTAGATGCAGCCCATCGGAGGCCTTTAAAGCAGCCGATCTTATCGAGAAAACAGAGGACGGGCCGTTCGGAGTGGCTCTGAAAGCCAGGAACAGCTCTGTCCACCACGCAGGAAATGCCCCGTCAGCCGAAACCAAGGATGACTGAGGGAGTCGGGGCAGATAAGATCACCAATATCTGGACCGAAGCACAATTAGGTTTGTTTTTGCTAAACTAAAAGTCCCAAGTAGAATGGCATGACGCAGCTACGCCGGCGAAAACATTCGAGAAAGTTTGATCACGTAGGACGTGAGTGGGAGCAAAAAGCAATTCCTCTTCTCAGATGGAAAAACATAAACTTCTCAATCCTTTTGTGGCCCAACCAGGAACATAATACAAAGCATTTCACTCCCATCTAATTCAACACGGGAACTACATTTAAAAACGCCCCAAAGCGCAAGTGTGTGAGCAAACAAATTCTAGAGAGCTGTTTCAATAAAGGATCCACTACGTTATCTTGACTCGCAACAATGCGATACGTCCTTCGGTGCGGCGCCAAATGAGAAAATTAAAGAATCTCAATTTGTCTTAATCTATTTCCTGTTTGACCGAGGAACCCAAAGTGAATTTCTCTGCCTCCCAATCGCAGGTACGCCAGCAATAAATCCCAAATAAATAAATTTCAGTCCAATCCACAGGCAGCAATACTCTCTTCCCGAACACTTCATCAGGAGAAGAGATTTGCCTCCCTGCGGAGGAACCTCAGAGGGTATTAAACCATCAATCACTGACAATTCCATTGTTAAAAAAGTGCTGATAGGGACGTCACATTAACAACACAATTTTCTCAGTGGAGACGAGAGAAACAGCCATTGGATGACAGAACTACCCATGATTAGCATCTATGCAGACTGTACTGGTGTAAAAAAAAAACATGCATCACAATGCAGGATTCTAAAAGCTCCCAGGTTAGATAAGATCAAGAAATCTAGCAGGTCACTGGCTTTTGTAAATCATAACACAAACTTTAAAAAAAGATGCTTTTAATGATGATGACAATGCTGGAATTTTCAGGGTGATTGCTTGGTTGTTCATAAGTAGTTGCTTACTGGTTAGCAAGAGTCAGATGAGTTACCTAAATACAGGATTAAGTTAAATACTTTTTACTATTTAAAATGTATTATTATTATTAAAGTAAATATAATACTATATTTAGTGGTGCTTACTAATGCAAGGATAATTATGATTGATAAAAAAAATACTAATAATAATCATAATAAATTGTACTTATTATTATTATTATAGAATAATATACAATATTATATTTAGTGGTGATTACTAAGGCAAGTATAATTTACTTTAAAATAATTTAACTATTGTTGTTATTACTATATATTATATATGTATTTTATTCATCATTTTATATCAATTATTGTTAATAATAATAATAATACTTAACCACAACTAAATAAAATGCTGTATTTTGCATGAAGGGTTATTTTGATCTATAATTTTATTTTAAATTAATTTGAACATTTCAGTCAATACTATATATAATATAATATTATTATTATTATTATTGAAACTATTAAATGTAGTGCCACTTAGGCGATTATAACTTATCATTTATAACAGGTCAATTATACATAAATCGCATAAACATTTCCTAATGACCTTTCATCAAAGGTCAAGACTCGCACAGACTCTTGAGTGCTGAATAACATTGTGCAGAGACAAAAGTAAGACCTACGTAGAAATTCAAAGCCAGAACAGGCTGAAGAGTTGAAAAAAGCCTTCGTCTGGTTTATAAATAGCACTGCAGGCCTGTTAGTAATGGGTTTATAGATCCACGTTGAAAAAAATACCCCCTCACTCAGGGATTGTAAATATTGGATTATTGTGGGTTTCACAACCTGAGAAGATTCCGGAGAACTCTACCTGCTGCATTAGTAAAGACGCGAATTGAATCTCACTCTCGCTTTGAATACAGCTACTTTTCCTGCGTGGTGAAGATGGATTTCAGCAGTGGGAAAAGGTGTGTTGATGGAATAGAGCTCTGCTTTAATCCCTGCAGTTATGATCTGATAAACTGACAGGCCACGAGTCTGCGGCAGATACGATTTCAAGACCGACACACCACAACACACTTCAAAAAATCCTGCAAGCTGTAAATCCTGCTTTTAAGAAACAGAAGAACATAAAAGAAGTTATCTAGCTTAGTTATCCGACAGCAGTGGTCAACATTCACTTTCATTTTATGGAAAAGAAGATTGGACAATCATACAAAAAATAAAGTCATACACAATTGGAACAAAATGAGGGTGAGTAAATAATGACAGAACTTTCTTTTTTGGGTGAACTATCCCTTTAAACTTAAGCTACCTTTAAATTTATTATGAATAGGTGCTAAGTAAGTAAAATAGTACTTCTTAGGTTAAACTTGTTTTATTTGGTTTTATTAGAGGTTGTTACTAAGGCAACACCATGCATGTGCATACTTGAACAAACCCCAACAAATGCTCATTAAACTTAAAAAAAAAATAAAAAAATCTAAGATAAAGATAAGACTTTCTTAAAACAAGAAAAATTATCCGTGAATGAGGTAAGAAAAGAAGATATTGTTTTCCCTTTGAATTTTGTTTATTCTTCCCCATTTTTTTTTTACCCTTTTGTTTTAAGCATAAATTCACTCTATTTCAGTACATTTTCAGAAAACAAAATTGAATATGTTAAGTTATTTTACATAAATATATCTTCATTTAAGAATGTTTAAATATTTGTACTGGAAAACAAGATAAAATACTAAGGCCCCGTTCACACGGAGATGCGTTTAGCTGTATATGCATAAATTTTTTATCGTATAGGCGTTTCGTCCACACGGATCCGGCGTTTTGGGAAAGTGAAACCGCAATTTTTTGAAACCGGGTCCCAGAGTGGATAAATCTGAAAACGCTGCCCTTGCGTTTTCGTGTGGACAGCGAATCCGTATATTTTCTGAAACGATGACGTCATCAGCCCACGTCTCGCCCATAGTCAGACACCGCTACGTCACGTAACAGCAGCAACAACATGAACAAACACTGAACGATTGTCTTTTTATTAACTAACATTAACACAGATTAATAAGTGTATTGTTCCATGTTCGTTTGTATACCGCGCGCAAGGTTTATGCGCATAGTCCAAGTCTTCTTCTCCGTTTTTAGTGTATCTCTGTGGCAGAATTACAGCGCCACATGCTGGTCTGGCATGTATACTACATCGTTTTGTGTCGGTTTCGTGGTTTCGTGTGGACGCTGATATTTCTTGAGACGAGGGGGAAAAAAAGACCGGATAGGGAAAGCTCTGGCTTCGTGTGGATGTAGCCTAAGTAAGGAAAGATTTTTGCAGTGCTACTACACGGTTTGCATGGCAAATGATAAAACATAAAATCCCACACACTTCCACTAAATGACTTGAGCCAGTAAACAGCCACTTAGAAACCAGCCTAGCAACACCCTAACAACAACCCAGAACACCTTAGCAACCACCCACAACACCTTAGCATCATGCTGGCATGTCTGCATGATCAGTCCCCATATTTTCTTCAGAAAGCATAGGCTAATCATAAGGTTTGCTTTTATTCTTTCTTAGTCTTTAAGTAACTTTGAATTTATGTTAAACAAATGGGAAAATCCATACACTGTTATTTACACTGTGTATCGTCATTTTCCGCTCTTAACTGTGAAGTAGACTCTATATTCAGGATGTATTACACGAGCAACACGATCAACGACAAGCGCAGTAAACACACCCTGGAGCAAGAGGAACTGCAACGAGTGCAATAATTACATAAAACCACAGAGAGACAGAGATATTTAAATAGGTTTGTTTTCCCTGGGATGGCAATTACTGCAAAATAATGATAACCAGGGCTTCCTCATAAAGGCAGTGATTGGAAAAGGGTAAGAGATTGTTTCTATTGGAATAAACATTGTACTTAATATCACTTAATGCAGAGGAGAAAATGCCATTTGAGAATTTTAAGGGGATAGTTCACCCCAAAATGAAAATTCTGCCATCATTTACTCACACTCATGCCATTCCAAACCTTGTGTTCCACAAAAGAAAGAAAGTCTTTTTCTTTCTTTTGTGGAACATAAAAGAAGACATTTTGAAGAATGTTGGTAACTAGACAGTTTCAGTTCCCATTGACTTCCTTTGTAAAATACTACGGAATGGGAACCAAAATTACCAACATTCTTCAAAATATCAGGATTTGTGTTCAGCAGAAAAAAAAAAAGAAATGCATACAGGAACACAAAAGAAGATATTTTGAAGAATAAACTTTTGTGGTTCCTTTTGACTTCCATTGTATTGAAAAAAAAAAAAACTATGTATACTTAGTATACTACTGTATAATATACTAAGTCAACTGAAATTGTTTGGTTACCAACATTCTACAAAATATTGTCTTTTTTTGTTACAGGAACAAAAGAAGATATTTTAAAGAATGTTTATAACTTAGCAATTTTGGTTCCCACTGACTTCCATTGCATGGAAAGAAAATACTTTGGACGTCAATGGGAACCGAAACTTTTTGATTATCAACATTCTTCAAAATATCATCTTCTGTATTCAGCAGAAAAAAGGAAATGCATACAGGAACACAAAATAAGATATTCTGAAGAATGTTGGTAACTAAACAGTTTTGGTTCCCATTGACTTTCATTGTACGGACAAAAAACAAACAACAAACAAACAAAAAAATATAATGGAAGTCAATGGGAACCAAAAGTCTTTGGCTATAGACATTCTTCAAAATATCTTGTTTTGTGTTAAGCAGGGGGAAAAAATCATACAAAAGAAGATATTTTGTAGAATGTTGGTAACCAAACGGTTTTGATTCCCATTAAGAAAATAAATGCATACATGAACACAAAAGAAGATATTTTGCAGAATGTTGGCAACAGTTTTGGAAAAAATACTATGGAAGTCAATGGGAACTGAAACGGTTATCAACATTCTTCAAAATAAATTCCTTTGTGTTCAGCAGAAGAAAGAAAGTCATGAAGTTCTCTCAATGACATGAAGGTGGGTAAATGATGACAGAATATTCATTTTCTCATAGCGTACCCAACATGCCGGAAGGAGAAAGAAAACCTGTAGAAATACTTTTCAAACTGCTGAATCATACTGTGATAAATGGCTTCATGAGGTAAAGCGCCTCATAAAATGACCCAGGAAGGAGAACCAGGTCAAAACTACATTTTCCTAGATCTCCAATTCTTACATGACTCCAGATGGTGTAGTTATGGCATCTACCAGCAGGAGGCTAACCGAACCGTGCTAACCTGAACCTGACCCCTTGAAAAAAAGCTGTCCGGGGGTTATTACTAAGATAAGCGTCAAGTGAACCGACTCGCCTTAAAGGATCTCTGTAATTACTGCTGTGCATCCCACCTGTCTGGCATCACCTGCCTTTTATTCCCTGTTGTTAATTGCTATTTCCTCACAGCAAGGACGTGGCGCCCCGGGCACAGCCCTCAAACCACGTTTAGCTGACTCTGAATGTCAGCGGCCATATGAAAAAGCTGTTATTACAAGGCACTTGTGGGACTGTTGCATTCTCAGAGGCCAAATGACTGACCTTTACGCATACTGTAACACTGTTTGATGAGATCGGAAAGACCGTATGATCGTTAATATCTCAGAAATCTGTTCTGTGCTTAGCAGCACGCTGGCAGCTGAATAATATACTGTACTTTTTACGAGTTGCTGTGAATATGAATACTTTGATGCTGGAGCTGAGATTCTCTTGTTGCTGGGTTCCACTGTGATTTAATGTGTTGTATTAAACTTTTATAGTTTAATGCTTTTAAAATCTGAGGAATTAGATTTCTGTTGCAGTTCTGAGCTGTGAAAATTTCACATTATTAATGGACAAAGACATTTAATATTTTAAAGATGACAGATCTTTGGCAATTTTTAAACAGAATGAAAATAAATTTACCCTTATGCTTTTCCAAACCTGTAGGACTTTATTTTTCTGTGTAACATGGGGAAAAATCGGAGGATATTTGGGGGCGTAAACGACATTGGACCCCATTCACTTTCGTTGTATTGTATTGTCGATCCAAATCTATATGACTTCAGTTTTATGTAGAACACACACAAAGCAAAACAAAAACAAAAACAAAACAAATGTGGAAATTTGGAGTGCATCAACACTATATATATATACACACACACACAGTATATATATATATATATATATAGAGAGAGAGGTATATTGAGTTACACTGAATATTGAGAGGTTTTCCTCTATTAGGTGAACTCTTATTAAGCACTTTACTGCTGTGGGTTAATTAATAAATTCCTAAGCACAGGTAAATGTAATTGTGTGTATTACCTGAGGGCAGCAGCATGATAGGTGTCCACATAGTCTGAGATGAAGAGCTCTCTGCTCTTAACCACGGGATCAGTAATAACCAGCTCGCGACCAGAGTCTGGAGAAAGAGACAGAAAGCAGACACTGAGCGTGGAGCGTGAGAGGCATCCAGACTGCCGCTAATAAAAACGTGCACACATAATAAACGCAGGCGAGACAAAAGAAACCAGACACTCTCACAGCTTATGAAATATGACTGCTATAGACTTATACCACAATGAATGTAGCAGTACAGCAGCTTGTGGAAATGGACAATAGAGTGGAAAAGAATTAAGCAACGGGTTTCAATTCAATAAAAAACAAAAACATTTAATGCAATTGAAAAAGCTGAATGAAATACAAAAATTTTATTCTGAAGCTTTTCAGGCAAATATTTCAATCAAAGATCCAAACAGACAGTACTGGATGAATATTCGTCTTCAGATGGCATTAGCACAAATAACAATGGCCGCCATGTCAGACTAGTCAGTGGTGCAGCAGGTAGCGGCTGCTGCTCTCCAGCAGGCTGGCAGAAACGCAAGCCTTCTTAATGCTTTATTAGAGTACGGTGTGAATCAAAGTGCCAAAGCCCCAGCCGGGCAGAGCCCCCGGCCTGCTATTACTGCCTGATGTGTGTATCAAGCTCAGATTTGCTGCTGATAGTCGGGAGAATGAGAGCTCGGAGGGCACATTACATTGAAAGTTATTTGCACTTCATGGCCCCGCTGTCGCTCTTGAGGGAGCGTTACCAGGGAAACAAGGGCAGGAGGGTGGTATTTTTTTTCCGAATCCACATTTATTTGAGATGCCATTCTCTATGAAACCTCACAAACCAATAACCAGGGGTGGTTACATAAATGATGGCGGGCGAGAAGGACCCTTCAAATGAAGTTCTGTGTTTTTCAACCATCACACACACACACGTACCGTTCTCATTGTTGCGGTCCTGCACCAGGTGCTGGTAGACGGAGTCAGGTACCTCAGACTGACGATAGTACCATTTCACATTCATTAACAGATGGTCCCGTTTACTCTGAAAGAAAAAAAAAAAAAACACTATTAGAGCATAAGGAACAATATTTATGAGGCAGTTGTTGTCAAATATCATTGCATTGCATGCGTTTCAAATATGGCCGCAAATTACTTCTCTTAAAGGGACTTTGTTTAAACTTTATCTGCTGCATTACTCAAGACCAGTCAATCCACTTTAACACCAAACCTTTCTGAGACGGACAGGATTTATTTGCATTAATTTGATTTCCTTGCTTTACTTTACTTCTCACAGGGAGAATGTGGCGTTCCTGGACCTCCTGGTCAAGCGGTGAGCTGAAGATGCTGTGACTTTGACTCGTATTATTACTCATTATGAATGTTCCACATGAAAGTTTAAAGGGAACATGTTTAATTAATCCCATCAATTATTATGATAAATATAATTGTTTACATTATTCTCCAACTATTTTTCTGACATTCCTCCATCACATCTTCCATTTTTTTTCTAGAAATAATTTGCTAAAACTTAAAGCTTTAGTTGAATATCTCAGTTTCCAGCATCGTTATTTTTTCATCACTACAAGAAATGACAAAATCAGCCAATCAGAACATACTTGATATTTAATATACACCAATGTGAAAAGGACCAATGAGAGTTCACTGTGGGCGGAGCTACACAACTCAGCTGTTTTGATGCTTTTCTGCAATTCTTGAAACAGATTATATATATATATATATATATATATATATATATTTATAGAAAGTCAGGTATATAGATAGATAGATAGATAGATAGATAGACAGATACTGTAGATATGGCTGTATATCGGCATGGCTGTGATTCGGCTGTAGGCACGAGGTGTAAAGTCTGAAAAGTCATACAGGTTTGGATCAACAGGGTACGGTGGCCGAGAAGTGCAAAGCAAATCACAATTCTGAAAAAAACAAAAAAAACAAATTACAAACGCAAATGCAAGTCTAAAAAACAAAATAACAATTCAGAAAGCACAACAACAATTCAGAAAACATAAGTCAGAAAACACAACGACAAATCAGACAAACCGGAAGAGGTAGGTATAGTTTGAGTGAGTGCCATTGGTTTGGGATTACTCACCGCTGACTTTCAGAATTGTGATTTGCTTTGCACTTCTCGGCCACCGTAACAAGGAGAGTAAATAATGACAAAATTATCATCTTCAGGTGAATTGTCCCTTTGAGTATATTGAGCAAAAATGTATGTATGCACATTACAGCTTGGCCAGTAATGTGCATGAATTGTTGTGAGATTTTTCATTCTTAAATTTGCTGTCAGGCGAGATGCTCCTGTTAGCCTCTAAACAGAAAACCATCTTATTATGGAAGATCCAATATCAAACATTTCTGCTGGAGAATCATTGCAGCATCTATTACACTCTATGTACGTAGACACAATACTAACTGTAGTTGAGAGAACACTTAACGATTCTTTTTCAGCAATACGACTTCCCAAAATACACACAAATATTACCGTCTATATCTCCATAGACTCATACAGTCAGATGTTTAATGTCTGTTCTGAAAGATTCCCTTTATGCTACAAAACTCTGTGTATCTTTTAAAGATTTGATGTTAGGCAAACATTGTCAAATCCTCAACTAGTTCTTCTTGGATGTGCTCAGTGAGGCAGCCTGGGAGATTGACATGGACTATTGTTCAGATCATTTCAATATATAGTTCACAGCAAAAGCAAAGTTCTGTCATCATTTACTCACCCACATATTGTACCAAACTCATATGACTTCCTTTCTTACAAGGAACATAAAAAGAGACATTCTGAAGAATTTTAATTAGAAATGGGTGCTTGCGAGCTCCGAAAAGGACTAAAAGCATAAAAGTATCATAAAAGTAATCCACATGATTTGTATGCTATAATTAAAGTCTTTTGAAGTTATAGGATAGCCTTGTGTTGAGAACAGACTAAAACTTTATTCAAACTTTGTCTGTTTATTTTACAAGCTTGCGTTGATGTAAATGATGCATAACAGACTTTTTTTTTTTTTTTTTTTTTTTAGTGCAAAAGTTTTGAGTCAGTAGGATCTTTTAAAAATGAAATTAATTGTTTTATTCAGCAGGGATGCATTAAATTAATCGAAAGTGACATTTATAATGTTACAAAGGATTTCTGTTTCAAATAAAAGCTCTTTGAACTTTCCATTCATCAAAAATATGAAGCATCACACCTGTGATCAACAATAATAATAACAGTAAATGTTTCTTGAGCATCAAATCCACATATTAGACTGATTTCTGAAGGATCATGTGACATTGAAGACTGGAGTAATGATGCTGAAAATTCCGTTTGGCATCACAGGAACAAATTAGATTTTTTAGATTTAAAAAGGGTTATTTTAAATTATAATAATATTTTACAATATTGCTGCCATTTTACTGTATTTTTGATCAAATAAATGCAGCATAAGAGAGCATTTGTGCAAGCATTAGAGACTTTCAGAAGCATTAAAAACTTACCGACGCACGGTTTTGAATGATAGTGTGCATGAAGTCTGCATACACACAAATGAAATTTGAGAAGTTAAAATGACTGAATTTTTAGTGTGTTCTCAAAGCCACGGGTAGCATGGACTACTTTTACTGCGTTTTTTGGCCTCTTTGGAGCATGACATCTCCTGATCACTGCTATCCTCAAAATGTCCTCTTTTATTTTGAAGCAAGGCAGTCATACCTGAAAGGAGCAGCATGGGGGCGAGTACATGGTCACATTGTTTTTAGACTACTCATGAAAAATCTCACCTGAAATCCTCCATCTTCTTTGTAATGTAGGAAGGCGTTGGTGGTTCCCTTCTTGGCCAAGCGAATCCTGGCAAGTCGGACTTTCTGTAAAACAGAAGAGAATTTCTCTGAATCGATCGTGTCAGCACTTGTTTCACACACAACTGCAGCGACTCAGCGTAGCAATGATGCCAGTAAGACTGTTTAGTTACATCAAGGTTTGTTTAATGCTATTTTGGGCCTTTTGGCTATATTTACTGAGAGAAGGGACACTTAAAGAGATCGTTCAGCCCGAAATGAAAATTCTGGTATAATTTACTTATCCTCAAGTTGTTCCAAACCTGTATGAGTTTCTTTTTTCTTTCAAGCACAAAAGAAGATATTTTGAAGAATGTTGGTAACCAAACAGTTGACGGTGGCCATTGACTTCCACAGTAAAAAAGTCAATGGCTACCGTTAACTTTATGGTTACCAACATTCTTCAAAATAACTTCTTTTGTGTTCAGTAGAAGAAAGAAACTAATACAGGTCTGGAAAAACTTGAGGAGGAGTAAGTTATAACAGAATTTTTATTTCGGGGTGAACTATCCCTTTAGCTGGTTAAACTCACCATAGTCCAATGCATCAAAACACTATGACAACATGATTTTGTTTAAACCAGTTAATGTTTCTAGGCTTTTGCAAATATGCAGTTTTTTTCTTTTTGCGATATATATAGTATAAATGCAAATGAAATATTTAATGTGTGAAAATATTATTATGAAAATATCTTATTCAAATAAATAGCCAACCCCTTTTAAATGACTGAAAAATTAAATGTCTGAACTAAATTACTAAAATCTTCCTTGGACAAAAACAGATGAACGAAGGTCTTACAGGTTTGGAATGACATGAGGGTGAGTAATTAATGACAGAATTTTCATTTTTGGGTGAACTATCCCTTTAACCATAAAACTTAACCCCTAAAATGAAAAAAGTTAACAGGTTAAAATAAAGCATCCAATCACGTTATTCTTGATTTGGCATAACATCCAACTATATTTCTAATAGAAAAACTTATTTTGCAAAGACTCATTTGTGGAGGAACTAGTTCTTAAAACCAAAAGAATATCCAGAACAAATCTAGACTGAGATGAAGCGGTTCTGTAGTACCTGCTGGGCTCGCATCTTGTCTGCTCTCTGGTTCTGATGGTAGATTCGGCTGAAGTTGGACACGATGACGGGTACAGGAAGGGCGATAACCAGCACGCCACTGAGAGAGCAGATAGAGCCGAAGATCTTTCCAGCGATGGTGTTTGGGACCATGTCTCCATACCTGCAACAAACACCAACGTCAGTCAAACACTTAACAACTCTATATGTGTGTGTGTAGAAGAGAATGACAATTTGTGTGAATATGATTACGCTTATTTAATCAGTAGCCCCTCACTGCAGAACACAAGATCCAGGGGGCGATGTTGGATCCTCATCTAGGGGGTGGAGATTGGTAGGTTTAGGGGTGGAGAGATGGGTGGGTTTAGGGATCAGGGGGCGGAGACGGATAGGTTTAGGGATATGTAAGGTGGGAGGAGTTGGATCTGGATCCAACCTCGCCCACTGGATCTTGTGTTCTGCACTGAGGACCATCTCTATTTAATGACAAATGCTTGCTCAGAATCTATTTTGTAGTCACATTTAATGTAATTGTGCAAATTAGTTTGGAAAAGTGCATGCGTATTTCAATTCGCAAGGCTCCAAAGCTCATCTCTAAGGCCCCTGACACATCCCATTACCCATGTTTAATAGCAAAATATACCATCATAGAATTGCAGAATGCTATTAAGGTGATGTGCTTCTCATAAACACTCACACACACCGCAGCACTGCAGCAGCCATAATCAGCGCTGTCCTCCTACACACTGCATGAGGGTTAATTAATTTACAGGGGTGGTCATGGTTAAGCTGTAACTCATAAATCTCTGAGTGGAAACACTATAGGTATGTTTCGAATGGCATAATATGATATTACTCGTATGATTTTTTTACAGTACGCATACTGTGTACAATATGCACATTTTCTATATGCATGCAATTCCTGGATGACATTTGCAAAGGTATACAGTTTGCAACCAGAGCACCCTGTGAAATACTATATCCCACAATGCAATGCACTCAGTTTGACTTTGCATTTCAAACAACTGATTTTTTTTTACATTCTTGTCTACTATTTGATCTGTTTGCTAACACAAAATTGGATTAAAATCCAGTAGCTCATTCATAACTACATACTACCATACTATTCATACTATTATTAATATGCCATATAAAGAGAATACAAGTAAATGTACTTAAATACTATATTTATAAAGTTATTTTGGTCAATGACAAATGGAAATTTAATGATCGAATAAAGAGTTTAAATTAAACAGAATTCATTAGAACACTAGTGTTCAAAGATTACATTTTTGTTTATATATACATATACAAGTAATATACAATAATATTTCAGTAAATATTATTTACTAAAATATTACAAACAATAGTTTAAAGGGAAAATATTATTATGTAAACAAAATATATGAAATTATTTTATCTAAATATTTTTTTATTTACAAAACCATTTGAACCAAGCCTTTCACTTGATGACTTAAAATTAAATGACTAGACTAAATTATTTCTTAGACATACATACATACATACATAGATAGATAAAAAAATAATAAAGTGTCTCATTTTCAGGATATGCTACATAAAAATTAAAAAATACACAAACCGTTTGCATTTTCCAGAGAAATGTTGCCCTTGTTTGCAATACTGTTGAGATTTTGCAAATGCAAAGTTTCTTAGGGGAACGCAAAATATCTGTGTGAGAACTTAAAGAATTTAAATATGTTTTTTCCTCCCATGTTATATATATTTTTTCTATCTTCATGTCTCTTTAAGGGCTCTGTATAAATATGCTAAATTATGAATGAATAATACACAAATAAATTAAAAGTATACATTAAATACATTTTAAATCTTTAGGCTACTAATTATGCTTATTTCTTGATTAAAAATTTTTTTCTCACTCATAAATCTCATTCATGCTTTTGTTCAATTCAAAAATGGCAAAATATGTCATGTCACCAATTTCAATGCAACATTAAAAAAATCATCCACTTTTGTTACATGAACCAAAACATTTTTGTTAGTGTTTCACAGAAGTAAAAAAAAGGTTTTGTGAGTGAATGCAAAATTACTCGGGGAATGCAAAACATTAGCAAAGGGACTAAAACATTTTTCCTCTCATTAAAATTATTTTTTTTCGATCACCATGTCTTATTAGGAGCTCCATTTAAATATAATAAAATAAAAAATAAATTGTTAATAAATATGAATTTAAATGAATTTTGATTTAAAATAAATATGAGTAATTATGTTTATTTATAGAAAACATTTTTCACTCTCATAAATTCTTTTGCGAACAAAGCAAAGAATCTCCAAGACCAAAAATGTCCTTTAGTGCTTTACAGAAGAAGGATAGTAAAGGTTCCGTGAAATTTCTTGGAGGAATGCAAAACAATTAATGAAAAGCATTGCATTTTTTTTTTTCACCCTTTTATTATATTTTTTTCCATCACCATGTCTTGCTAGGGGCTGCATTTAAATATACAAAATAATACATAAATTATTAATTTAAAAAATGATAATAAAGAACCTTTATTTAATTATTTTTAAAAAATGAATAATTAAAATGTGAAATTCAGCTTTACTAATTATGTTTATTTATTACTTAGATAAACAAACATTTCTCTCACACTTGTGTTAAATTCAAAAATAGCCAAAAGACATCAGTTCTCATGTGTCTTTTGTTGCATAAACCAAGTAATTCCAAGACCAAAACATTTCCTTCACAGAAGAAGAAAAACAATACTGAACGACATGAGAGTCATTAAATCATGGCAGAATTTTCATTTTTAGTGCTATTACAGACAAAAAAATCATCTCCCCTCTAAACAGCAGTAATCATATGCCATATCCATGTGAACATGTTCTTTACTGTCTCTCCAGAGGAACAAGAAATCATCTCCTCAGAAAGCCTCCAGTAAAAGCAGTCACATCCAGGCCTGTCACCTAAATCAGACCAGGGCTCTCTATTATGTTTTATTGACACATCAGACTGATATGAGATTTCTCACAAGAGCCTGATCAGATGAGAGACTCAAACACACACTCTCTACCCACAAACCCTTTCCAGCAATCCTCATTTTTCAGGCCCTCAGGACACACCGCTCTCCCGGGACTAATCTACATCGGCCCGGCCCCTAATCTTGTTTCCAACTGGTAAACGTCCAAATTTTGGCATCGGCAGATGGCCCCGGGTGCACGAGGAGGGCAAGAAGCAGATATAGGTTTGTACGATGACAATGCCTATTATCTCGCCAATGATTCTTCGTTTTCTTGATCTCTGAACATTCATTCTGTTGCTTACTATTGTTATTCAGCTATAAAGCAGAGATCAGCAGTTGATTGTGAGGAGGGAAAAAAAACATTCGCGAGAGCAAAAGCCTCATTACCTACATGAGGTGGATGCTGATAACTTTGAAACATGAAACCATAAAACTGCTACATAAACAGTAAAAGTTGCTCTGAAAAGGACAGGTAATGTAACAGGGCCACGTCGTATTTTTTTTTATTACGCAGCGTCAATTCATGCATATCGTTCAGGCATTATCCAGGAGAGCTCACTATCCCTTTAATTTTCCCGTAATAGAAAGTCTTAGACAGACGTCCCCTGGGCAAGAACGAGGCTGCCTGGCCTAGATGCCGGTCTGGAAAGGGGTCAAGGAGGTTTGCCAGAAGTTCACGGAGAACAATGAGCAGAAACGGGAAGGACGATTAAATGGCGACAGCATGGAAAAGATCAGAGGGAAAACAGCAAACAGTTGTTTTCACGACTGCTGATGCTGAGTTTTTCCTCCCCTCCTGAGGCGCCAGCGCTGGGATGTCATGCTTACACTCTCTCTCGCGGAAATCTTGCTGGAGATAAAAAGGACGATTAGGTACAGGAGGACAGAATTTAGAGAGCCCAAAATACAGCTTCCTCAAACATGTCTATTTTTGCCCTGCGAATCTGATACAATCCTGTTTCCCCGGCCTTGAAACATGACATCACTTTAAACTCAGCAAAACTCAGCTATGAATAGCAGCAGTTGTACAATCGCAATTAGGAGCGCGTCATCCTAAAGTCCTTCACAGCATGACGAGTACACCATCACGACGTAACACACAAGGGCAACGTGCAGAAATGACAGCTGATCTACTAATATATATTCTGCATGCATGCTATTTAAAAAAGCAGCACACTCTTAAAAATAAGGGTTCTTTATTGGCATCAAAAGTTCCATAAAGAACCTTTAACATCCATTGAACCTTTCCACTGGACAAAAGGTTCTTATAGTTGAAAAAAGGATCTTTAGATTATTAAAATGTTCTTTACACTAAGAAATATAGTACTTTTGAGAACTGTTCACTGAAAGGCTCCTTATGGAACCCAAAAATGTTTCTTCTACACTCTTAAAAATAAAGGTTCCTTATTGGCATTAATGGTTCCATGAATAACATTTAAAATCCATGGAACCTTTCCATTGGACAAAAGGTTCTTATAGTGGAAAAAAAGTTCTTTAGATCATTAAAATGTTCTTTACACTAAGAAATATGGTACTTTTGAGATCTGTTCGCTGAAAGGTTCCTTGTGAAACCCAAAAATGGTTCTTCTACACCAGGAATCCTCAAATCTGGCCCACAAGATCCACTTTCCTGCAGAGTTTAGCTCTAACCCTAATCAAACACACCTGAGCAAGCTAATCAATGTCTTCAGGATCATTAGAAAAACACAGGTAGGTGAGTTTGATCAGAGTTGGAGCTAAACTCTGCAGCGCATTGGCCCTCCAGGGCATGATTTAAGGGACCCTGTTCTACACTCTTAAAAATAAAGGTTCCTTATTGGCATTGATGGTTCCATGAAGAACATTTAACATCCATGGAACTGTTCCATTGAACAAAAGGTTCTTATAGTGGAAAAAAAGGTTCTTTAGATCATTAAAATGTTCTTTACACTACGAAATATTGTACTTTTGAGAACTGTTCACTGAAAGGTTCCTTGTGAAACCCAAAAATTGTTCCTTTACACTCTTAAAAAAGGTTCTTTTGGCATTAATGGTTCCATAAAGAACCTTTAACATCCATGGAACCTTTCCATTTCACATTTTTAAAATGTACTTCAAAAATGGTTCTTTTAAGAACTGACCACTGAAAGGTTCATTGGGGAACCAAAACGGTTCTTCAGTGGTACAGCTGCAAAAACCCCCCTTTTGGACGCATTATTTTTCAGAGCTTATGTCACCATGCTGAAGATGCTCTTAATATTTCGATCTGATTAAAAAGGCTTTACAAAAAGAAAAAAATAGTACCTCTAAATATATATGATCTGTTAAATATGCAGTATGTAAAAGCTGCTTTATTCTACATGGAGAAGTTAATTTGATGTTATTAGACATTGGACAATTAATCATGATTGCGAATAACAAATCGTGCATTTCTACAATGGAATCTCTAACTGCAAGTTTGTTTTTGCATGATGATGCATTAACACCACTAGGTGTCGATATCCATGACAACAACCAGTGCAATATAACACAAGCAAAAAATGTTGAGCATCTTTAAACCAACGATGTCTAATTTTGTTTAATGTCCATGAAAACCTCTGTTGTCCAAGTAAAAAAAAAAAAACACAAGGGGGTTTCACTTATGTATATTCGGTGCTCTATCCATTCCAAATGTAGTATATATTTCAAGCAAACCAAACATTTGCACACTATGCACAGTATACATACTGCAGAATGGTAGTATGCTACTCTGAACACTCACAAACATATACCTGACCAGCAGTGGGAGGACAAGGGTTAACCGGTGAACGGGTGGTTTTCATCTGCTGGTGGAAATCGAGGAGGCTCGAGCACAGATTACATGTGAAACACCGCTTCGTGTATTTCAGCCGCGCCATTTAGTTTTTTTTACATTTCACTAGCCATCAATCTCCGTCTTTTTTTTTAACTCTCATCTAGCCCTGTCTTCACATTCCCTCTGTAGCTAGTGAGTGTCCGCACACAAGTCTCAATACAAATACACACCTCTGATTGCATTTACAGCTGTGCTACTGATGGAATCAACGTTCTGAAAGTATGAAAATTCTCTGACAGCAGACATCTAAAGCTTCAAATTCAGGCAAAGCTAACAGTGGACGTGTCAATATTGCGTTTTCTACTTAATTCTTAATTGAAGTGTCAGCTATTATTAAGTACATAGCAAAAAGTATGACTTTGAATAGATTAAAAATAGAGGGGGGGGGAGGGGGTCAGAGCTCATCAACACCAGCCAAGAAGGTCTATAATAAATGGAGAGAGTTTTCCACATTTCCATTCATCTCAATGGCTTGCACATTCAGTCCTGGAAGTATCTGACTTGAATTTTGCTATCATTGCACAAGAGTTTTCCCACATACAGGTAACAGGGAAAAATATATGTGCATGTTAAGATTTTAAGACTCTCCAAAACCCTATTATATATAAAAAATATATGTGAATTCTGATTATTGCATTATTGTTTTAATTACTTGCATTTTAAATGTTTCACAAAATTTGAATAAAAAAAAAGTATAATCTGAATGTATAGCTATATTTTGAATGGCTGTCAATAAATAACATACTTGTTCCCACACTGTATTTATTTTTAAGTAAGTTTACAGAGAATACAATAAATAATAATAATAATACTAATAAAAAAAATTCTAAATTCTACTTTACAGCTAAACATACAACAAAAAACCCCAAAAACAAAACAAAACAAAAAAACAAATAGCATTCACAAGTTTGGGTTTGGTAAGACTGGTGCTCCACAAAGGCTGGATTTGAAAAATACAGATATATTTTAATGATATATTTTTTTCTGTGATGCCAAATCCGAATTTTCAGCATCATTACTTCAGTTTTCAGTCACATGATCCTTCATAAATCATTCTAATATGCTGATTTGGTGCACAAGAAACATTTGTATTATTATCAGTGTTGAAAACAGTTTTATATTTTTGTGAAAACCATTGTGAAAAAATATTGTGAAAACAATTTTGCAAAAACCAGGATTCCTTAATTAACAAAGTTTAAAAGAACTGCATTTATTTGAAATATAAATCTTTTGTGACAATTTAAATGTCGTTACTGTCATAAATGCTTCTTTTAATCAATTTAATGCACTCTTGCTGAATAAAAGTATTCATTTGTTAAAAAAAAATAAAAAATTAAACACATTGTGTATTTGCTATAAAAAATGTTACTTAGAAAAAAAAATCTATGACTTCCCCCCTGGAAATTTCCAGGTTTTTCTTAACCACTGTAAACCAGTCTTAAAGATTTCAGTTAAGTCTTACAAGCACGACAAGTCAACATTAATGCATCTTTGATGTTTTGATTCCCTAGGCAATACATAAACATCAAGTAATGAATATGATGGCAACTGCACAAGTTTTGTTCAGCAAGATAACGCCCGTGTTGACAAAGCAGACATGTTACAAAGCACAGACCATGTTAGCCTGACTCAGACATTTTAAATGTACATAAAATATTCATGAGGAGTCCGCCTACAATTACAAACTCAGCGTTAGCAGGATGCGCATGTACCGTAAACTCTGAAACACTCTCTGATTAAACATAACACTTCATTTAGTACACTTCACGACTGAATACATCAGCTGTCGGGCCTGACAGCTAAACCGAGCAAAACAGAAATGAATGTGTTATGACTCGGCCAACGATTACGCCTGACAGTCCTGATTATCAAGCACAAGTCTTCCCTAGCTGACACGCTCTCACTAAGCGACTGACATGTCCAAAATTGCCACTTGACATGCCAAAAGTTCCCCGTTCAAAAGACGATCTCTCAAATCCTTTCTGCTCAGATTTAATCACATTTAAGTAATTACTGATTCAATTATGAATGGGCAACTGTCAGCGCGTGCTGAAAATTAAATGAGGTGTTGAAGTTTCCACACAGTGTGCTAATATCATTAATCATCTCTGCTTAGCAACACCTGGTCACCGTGAGCATGCTAAATGCTCATAGAGGCCGTGTATCATTCACAGCTGGGACAGATCACCATTACCTTTGGATAAACCTGAGATGATCGAGTGTTATTCGTTATATCATGTAGCTATTGTCTGTATGATTATTTAAGCCGTGTAACCGCATCCGTACATATATTTAGGAGAAAAGAAATTATATTTTGGGAACTCAGTCTAGAGTAAGAACCAGTCGAGGATATTGACTGGATTATTGCATCATGAATAATGAATATTATGTAAACACATACAGTGCCATTCAAAAACGTGGATTACCTTAATTAGGATGCTTTTTAAATGGTAATTTAAACAGCCCACTCCCAACGCAGAGAAAAGAAAAATGTTTTATTTCTTATTTCTCTATTAGGAGGACTTTAGATCCTATAATTGAGACTTGACTTATTATCTAAATCTTATTTATAACAATTGCAACTTTATTTCTCATAATTGGGACTTTTACAATTACAATTGCGACTTAAATCTCACACAAAGTGACTTCATATCTCACAAATTAATTTTATCGCTCTTAATTCGGACTATATATCTCACAATCACAATTTTATTTCATAATGTGACTTGATTCGAATCTCAAACAATGTGACAAATATAACTATTTCATATTGTAAAACTCACAAAAAAAAAAACTAACTAAGACGTATAGAAATCTTAACTCACAATGTCTTTAAATCTCATAAATTAAAATATAAATCCCCCTCTCTCTCTCTCTTTTTTTTTTTTTTAACTCTGAGGTGGAAATAGCTTCCATACCTGTATGCCGGCAACTTGTTGGCTGTTTTTCCTTACTTATCCATTCCAACTTATCTATTTCAAAAACGATTTTTAATAAAAAGCTGGCTATCTTTTGAAATATAAGGAGTTGCTGTGCTCATGGGGCCATTTTCCTTTCCAAAACAAAATGCAATTAAAGACAGGTTCATTGAAATTCACACATAGACACTATATAAATTTGTCCACAAAACAAGCAAAAGCATGAGCATAAGCTTTTCTTAAGACCACAAGAAACCTCAATTTAGTCAAGCATGTCACAAATTTGGTCAGGTAGTGCAAGCTAAGAAGTACAAAACAGTTGGTCTATGTGGGTTAACATCACAATTGTAATGTCCTGGAGGCGCACTGACTCCTACACTAATTCTTTGTGGTAATGATAGGGTGGGTGTTCTGGGTCTCTGATAGTGGCTTGATGATCATTCTGGAACTGTTTCTGGCTGAGTGCATTCGGCTGTGCCAAGCGTGATTTATTTCTTCCCACAGAATACAGAGAAATCCAAGTGATTTTGTCCACGTATCTCACATTTGGCTCCAGATTTACGAGTTTGTGCCCAGTGTCATGCTGATGCAGGCTGAATGAGAACATTAAACCAGAAAAATGGTGAACATCCACCTGCTTCAATGTTCACATGTGTATATGCTGTTACGCTTGTATCCAAAAGTGGACGTAAACAGATCAAAATAGAGCACGGGCTGAAAATCAGGAGTTTGTTGGATCAACTGCCTGGATGGATTGGTTGTGTGTAAAAATAAATAAATTATATATATATATATATTAGGGCTGTCAACGTTAATGCATGCCATAAATTTTACAATCTTTAACGCATTAAAATAATTTAACGCAATTAACGCAAAATTACTGAAGCACAATTTCTATTCTAACCCTTTAACCCACTTTTGCTTCTCTGTTTGCGATCAGATAATTTTAAGCTGCTAAACTCCGGGAAAGTTTTCAGTCCAATGATTCAGTAAGCAAATGCATTCAAACAATCCGTCCAAAACAGCGCTAATATAAAGGAAACCAGGCTGATTACATCAGAGATTGCAGAGAGAACAGAGACTCGCATTGCGTTTTCAGTGAATTATTCATTCCAGCGTGTTTGGCTTTAAAACACGAGCTCTGTCATATTCTGTGATTGTCTCTGAATGAGCGCGAGCCCTCACATGTCACACGCACTTTGTGAAGTACAGATTGAACGGATTGTCAACACATCCCACCGCTGTATGGCCAGATGAGACGCAAACTACGGTTTCTCGACTTGATAACCAGTCTCGCTAGTAAAGTTTTGATGGATAAAGACTGCAATCAAGGTAAAGACGATTGCGGTGGCGTACAGGAGTCGTACAGTACAGTAAGCACGCCTGAGTCTGTTATAATAATGCGTGTATGAGTGCTCTTGACGCACTGATCGCACAATGTATTTATGCTTCTTTAAATTATAAAAAAAGTAAAAATATGAATGGTATTATAATGTTATACTAAAACTAAAACAATGGAAAAACCCTTAAGATAACATGTAGAAAGAAAAAAAACATATCTTAAGATTGCAGAATAACATAAGAGGACTTTGAACGATTAATTACCGCTTTGAACGATTACGTAATTGTGGCATCCATAATTGTAACTGCGATTAGAAATTCGATTAATTGTGCAGCCCTACAAGCACCTTAAAAAAGTGCCACTTCTTCAGTTGAAATCCTGCCTGTGTCTGCTAAAAACTCTCTAGATGTTTCCAAACACACATCTCTTGATGTGCAGGATAGATCGAGCACACAGTACATTTCAGATGAACTAGGAAGATATTGATTTTATTTATGGCAACCAAAACCATCTCCTGACAAGCCTGAGCAGAGATGGGAAGTCGCGCTCTGTTTGGCACTTCCAGTAAACGCTGTGATATCACGCACCAGGAATTGAGGTCAACTGTCTCAGACGAAGACACATCAAAAGAAAGCTACAGAAATGAGTTTTCATCATTTGGCAACTACATGTGGCCTTATTGACGTGAAATCTGCAAAGACACATTTAGTTTGATTGTTACATCTGTATCTGTGTTTGCTGATCAGTTAAATGCAACACTGTTTATTGAAGTGTACATTATTTTAATTTACATATGCATGAGATTTTATGAATTTGAGACTATCGTGTGTGT